>NW_027106231.1:152321-231540 GCF_000696795.3 Halyomorpha halys | reverse complement strand
TTTTACAAGATAGAATTAATAAAATAAAGTGATGAGAGAAGCGGGAAATAAAATATAGACATAGGTAATTGAAAAAGTGGGTACAATAACTTAATTAAGCAAATGAAATAAAATTAAAGTTATATAATGTAAAGAAGTATGAACATATTAGTGATTATTAATTTAAAATTTAAATATGGAAAGAAATATTTAAAATTTAATATTTAACTAATAACTAAGAAATATTTAACATTAATATTTAAAATTAACTTATATAAAAAATATACTGAGAAATGAGGCTTTCAATTACAGAACATAGCAACTGAAATATAATAATCATAATTGGTAAAGTTACTTTTTTCTTGGTTCTTTCTTTTTAACTTCATATAAAATATTCCGAAAGAACTTCAGTTGTTGAACTTAGCTGAATTTTTTTATGTATTCAAGTTTTTCGCATTTATAAGGTTGATTTTATAAATTATTTAATGGATCTTTAGGAAATTTGTTTCCTTAAGAGAATAATGTTGGTATTAAGTTATGATAACTCATGTTAAAACGAAAAACATTATATTTAACAAATCTGTAATTAAAAAACCTGATTTCTCAATGAATTATCAATTTTAGATGAAATCTAATTTTAAACATTAATAGTTGATTTCCCAGCTTGATAGGAAAATAAATTAAATAAAAGGAAGATACTGTACATGTAACCCTAAATGGATATAAATCCAAACCCTTATTCATTTTTCTGAGTATAGTCGAGTATTCAATGAATTGAAATCACATTAAATTTCTATCATCTGTATGAGAAATTTATATAAGTTCTGGAATTTTTTTTATTAGTTGATTTTTTTTTGCTTACACTAAGATTCTAATTTTTTTTTTATTTTTTAATCAGATTGAGGTTAACCTAAACAATGACAATCCCTCAAGTTTCAACAGCTTTTTGTGGTAAATCTTTAAGAACTGCATCATTGATCATAGCATGGTTTTCTACTGTAAGTATATTGTAATATAAAATGTTGCTGGGCGGTAGTACTTATAAATGATTCATTACCTTTAGTTTCTTGGTCATGTTATTAGCATTAGTCATTCTTTCAAAACACTACTCCACCATGGCAGGTGGTCATGTACTCACTTATACATAGTGAGAAAATGATCAACCTCTATTTATGAATTATATAATTAGAAATAATAAATAAGGATTAATTAAATGCTATCAAGATTTTGAAAACTCTTTGATGATTAGGGGAAAAAAAGGGTAGCCTCAATTTTTCTGTATTTTGTCTTGATCAGTTTAGTGTTAAAAAATTAAAGTTCCCTAATCATCCTATACCACAAGGGACCACCATCTTGAAAAAAGCTAGAGTTTGAAAGTTGTCCCTTTTATTTCCTATTTTTAAATTTTTTTAAACAAATAAATACTTGATTATTTGTTTTAAAAAAATAGGTTACATTTGTCCACAATGGGAGAGGGCGACAGGGCAATTAAAAAATTCGAGGATTCCGGCTGACTAATTCTTTTAGACACCCTGTATATTAATATTTATACATTTTTCTTTAATAACATAAGCTGTATCTTATGTTGATAAAATGTTTGATCTCAACAACTCTTTTATTGTTTTGATTAAATGATGAATTATTCTTATATTACAGCTTAGTTTTTCATATTAAAGCTTGTAATTTTTGGTTTTAGATATTTGTTGGAATTATATGGTCTCTATATCTTTCATTGCTGCCAACTCTTTTTAATGCATTCGGTCATATCAAGGATGGTGAGTTCAGTTTGATTCTAGTTAATAAAGTTTTGTACACCTCTAAATGTTATTAGCTAACCATCAGCCAACCAATGTATATTGTATGATATAAATTAGATTTTAATATGTACTGTATTTATATGGATGTCAATGATGAAAAATTCAAATTTTAATTTCATTGAAGCTTCCATCTATTCTTTTTTTTTATGAGCAAGTAAGATATAAAGAGGTCCAGTTTATTATTATGTTTGTTATAATATTTTAAAGTATTTTAATCAATGTCTTGGATTAGTTACATAATGGAGATAAATTAAAAAAAAAAAGTCTGATCAATTAATAAATGAGATGAATTAATTTACTAATGTATACATTTTCATGTCCTTGTGATATCTTGTAAGTCAGAAAAAATCAATTATATGATTTTTATATTGCTTAACAAAAAAAAAAAAACACTATTCTGGTCCACATCTCCTCTCATCCATCTTTTTTAGGATATGTATATAAGTTTTTTAACTTCCAGAATTCTTTTGAAATGCTTCTAGAAAAGTGTTTAATTTTATTTCTTTCACTTATCTCCCTTTGTTGAGTTGAAATTAATCCTCGCTTATTTCTGAACCAACATTTCTGATTTATTCACTGTGGCTTAATATTTTCTTGTATTAATTTTCCCAATGAGCATTTGACAGATTGACTGACTCAAATTTAAACAGTTTTTGATTATTACTTTTACTAATATTTCTCATTTCAAAAGTATATTAGTAATATAAAGTGGAAATTCAAAATTTTGTACATTGTATATTTTGCATGTATTATATTTCACATACAGGCAAGGCAATATGGATCGACTAGAACCACTGATGTCCTTCTGAGACTACGCAAAAATATTGAGGATATGTGTGAGGTTGGTACTCTTTGATATATCCTCTGCTTTCAATTGTGTCTGGTGGCCGAATGTGATCCAGCAGTTACAGAGGTATAATACCCCCAGCTACTTAAAAGCCCTGCGTTAAAAGTTACTTCCAGGAAGATTAGGGGTATCTGTTACGAGGTGAAAGATTCAATAAAGAGGAGATGTTCACCCCTGTGTTCTTTGTCCTGTCCTATGTAAGCTTGTTTTCAATGAGCTGCTGTGGGTGTGTTGGAAGAGGTGTGGTTTCCTGCCACTGCCTACATGGACGAATTAGCTACTGTGGTGGCCTCCAATAGCAGAGCTAGGGTGAAGAGAGTAGCAGAACAATACACCATTCAGGTATTGTGAAGGTGTGAGGAAAAGAAGATAAGAATGGCCGCTAACAAGACATAAGCCCTCCTCATCATATAAACATAGATATAGAAGGTACTAGGATCTGCCCAAGTGAGGTGGTAATCTACCTTGGCATCAAGTTAGGTATAAGCCTAAATATGATACATTTGGAATATCTGCTTGGTAGAGTGGCCCAGTTAATGTAGGGGCTAAGCTGTATGGGAGGTGCATTCTGGGGCCTTAGGTATCCGGCAATTATCTCTATTTTAAAGGATTTATCTTTGAAGGTATCCTAAGGTATGCATTTCCCTTCTGGTTCCGAAATATCTCACAGAGACAGTGAAATATGCTGGCTTTGAGAAAGCTCAACAAGATTTCCAGAATATCTTAGAATGAGAATTGATAAAAACACCAACAAATGGAAGCAGGTTATCCAGAAGATCAAAATTGAGGAGTGAGGACTGTGGTGGGTGATAACAACGAAAGGGAGTACTCTTAGAAAATACTTTTCCACAATACAATCTTGGCCACCAGTGAAATCGGTCCTCCCGGACTATTGGGTTGAACAATTCCTGGGAATTTTATACTTGTGTTGTCCCAGAAACGGTTGAGTGCATGGTCACGACTTGCACTGCTTTTAAGAAAATATGGGCTAGGGTGGTGTTTACTACGGTAATTTATATCCTCACTGAGGAGGAGTTGGTTCAAGGTGTTCATTTACGCAGACATTGGTGGATCCAACCCACTTCAACATTGGAGATCAAAGGAGAAGGAGAGAACCACTGTCAGAAGCTTGAGACAACCCTCTGCCTTGGATCCCACTATTACATTTAAAATATTTTTGATGGGGTTATACTGTTTCTCCTCGAACTGGTACATTTATGCTAGAAGGGTCATTCTTAAGTTGTTTAATTTTTGTTTTTATTTTAAGTCTCTGTATTATTTTTTTTTTTTTCAGTCCCAGGTCAAATGCTTGCTTCAATTAGTGGAATGATTTTAACTTACTTCATTATTGAACATTGCTTGCTTCTTTGGGGAGTGATTAAGGTATGTTTTTCTCCTTTAAATGATTATATATCGTTAATCTTAGTTATCATGGTCTTCTAGGACCCAGAGAAAAAGAACTTAATAACTCGGAAAATGCTATAACCAGAAAATCATAAACACTACAAAATAAATTTTAAAAATTTATTCTAGATACAAAAAGAAAAATTAAAAAGTATATAAATCTACATTTGTCATAGCTAGAAAATAAATATCAAGTGGAGAAACAATAAAGTGGAAATATTTGTTTTCGAAATTCTTTTTTCGACCAGTGGGACAGTGAAATGACAAGTAATGATCGCTTTCTGACCCAAAAAGTTTAAAACCCCTGATATTCTGACAAAATATTCCAGTCAAAGGGAAGCCTTTAAAATACAGCTTGTGTTAAGATGAGTATCATTTTAATGAAGTCCTTCGTGGATTCTAGTATTATTGCAGTAATAGATGTGTATAGTTCAAAGTCGAGCCCAGTCAGCTGTGATGTAGTCCTCAGATGTTGATTGAATTAGGTTACATATGAAAACTACAAATGCTTATAATATTAATATTCATCTGAACAATCTAACTGAAATTAGTTAAACTATAAGGAGTTCATGATGTTTTGTTTTGAATAGAAATACATGGGATTGATTGGGCCTTTGATCTAGCAACTTATTTGTTTTATGTATTTTTAAATCAGATACATTATATTATGTGGGAAGGGGGAGGTAGACAGAGTGAAGATTTCTATTTAATATAACAGTTAAAGGATACATCAAGTATCATGTCTTATTTATTTTATTAATAAAATTTTTAGTTTAAATTAATGTTTAATGTTGAGAAATAATGTATAATTATACCCATTCTTTTATATTTGCAATTATTCCTGGAATCTCTGAAATAAAAAACTAAAATTTTGTTGTATTTAAATTGAAAATATTAATTATACAATTGATTGTAACTAAGTGGTGAAGGTTATTAATTCCGAAAGCATAACATTAAAGGAGATACCAAAATCCAGCCTACTACTTACTTTTTGAAGGTAAATTAACATAAATCTATCGATAGGAAAAAAATAAAATAATTTAATTAAAATCACAGTAATAATATGAAAAAATATAAATTATAATTAGATCAATTTGGATAAGTAATACACCCAATTTAAATATACTTATATCGTTATATAATTTAATTTGTATTAATAATAACATTTTTTAATTGTAATTAATATTAGTATCATTGTCCAATGTAAATAATATTAATAATCATAATTAAAGGGGCCATCTTCAGCCATTTCCGAACATACATCAGGCCACATTAAAATTGTTTCATATCCATTCCTTTGCTGCTGGGAACTGCACTGTAACTGTACAGTTTCCTCATTTCTTATAATATCTTACCATTGATAGGAACATATTTAGTATAGTGGGCAAGAGAAGGGTCACTCACTAATAGTTCTGCCAAGGATAGAGGGTTTGCCTAAGCTCAATGTGTTGTGCTTTGCACTACTATTAATGCGTGCCTTACAACAACATTTCCTGGATTCTTTGATATATATTTAAATTAAAAATTGGTACCTTATATATCTCCTCTTTCCCCTTTCTTACTATATATATAATTATTTTTTCTAATTCACTAATTATTTTTTCAGAAACGACATTACTTCCTTCTTCCATGGATAGTGATGACATGTCTTTTTATTGCTTTTGGAGCTTGTTTTACTGTTATATTACTTATTATGGTGTTTCTTCTTTCTCCAATTGCTTTTATTTTTTTTCTTTTCAATTCTTTAATAATTAGTAAGTATAATATTTTTTAACCACTAGTAAGTATAATAAAATACATAAAAAATAAACCATTAAAATTTATTTTTTAATGTACAGACAGCTGCTCTCAAATGAATATATTATATCATAGTAAATTTAACCTGAAAAATTCACACTAAGTGGTAGGATGCAGTTGACACATATTTAGGATCATATTTTTCCTTATGAATTGGAATCAACCTCAATCTTAATCTAACTTCTTTTTATCATTACTTACAGTAGCTAGGGCTGAACCTGAGGTGTTCTAAATAATTAAAATAATTTACCGATGATAAGTTCTTTAATTTAATTAAAAGTATTTATAATCAGAGTTTTCTTAAATATAGATATTTGAAATTATAATTAAATATTTTGCTATGTATAAAGTCAAAAATATACTTCAGATAGTAATGCATAGGATTGGTTAAGTATTGATTTCTTTTAACTTTTTGGATTTCTTCTATCTTAAGGTCCATTATCGGTTATCGGCTTAGATATTTATGAAGAATGTAGTGTTTTTTGGAAAAATATTTTGAGGCAGAGATATTTTTGTTGTATAATTGCAACTTGGGTAAATCAAAACTATTCAAGATTTACCAAACCAAAACTATTCAAGATTTACCAAACCAAAACTTTTTCAGTTTTAGAATGCATTTATACGTGTTTGATTTCTCAATTGTTTTAACATATTAACTACTGGCTACTAGATAGCTCCTAGTTTCTAGTTTGCATTCTTGTCTTGGACGCCAACAAGGAGCCATCTCGTGGCTTTTTTATTTGCAATATTTGGAAAGCTATAATGAATGAAATTCATAAATATTATCAAATGTGACCAGAAAAAAAAAAGATAAAAGAAAAATTATGAGACAGCTTTTATTTGGCATCCTAGGCAAGAACATTCACTACAAGTCATCCTGTACTAGGCAATCCAATATGTTAAAAAAAAATAGTAATTTATTTTTTATTTGTGTTTCTTTGAACCCTGCTTAATTCGTTATTGAAGTCTAGTTCAATCTTAATACAGATAAAGATCAATTTTAATAAAAAGAAAAAAAGATAGAATCAAAATTGTACAAATATTTGTGGGGGAAAAAAACCCTAAAATTTTACCAAACAAAGATAAAATTGTATTGCAGGATTTTTTTGTTAAGCTCAATTTATCATTGATTTAAAAATTATAATTCATAAGAAATAAGAAAAAATAAAATAAAAACAGCCCTGTGTTTTTCCAATTATGAGCTGTGGTACATCTATTGAATGGTCAAGTTGCAATACCCATACATATATTTTATTTATTCATGATTTTATATCAAGTATTTGTTCAAATAGGTGCCCTAATTTATTGTTTGGTTGTTATCTTCTCATATTATCAAGAAGTCAGCAAGGAAAACTCAAGAAATGAAAATTCTGCCATTTAGCTGAGTACAATTCTTTAGATTAATTATTAATTTTATCAAACATTTAATGTTTTTTAATTTTTGAATAAGTTTTTTTGTTTATCTCATGTTCAATGACATTGTTTCCATCAATTATTAATTTTATCAAAAATTTTAAATTTTTAAGTTTAGAATAAGGTTCTTTTTTTTTTCATTTTCAAAGACAATGTTTCCATAATTTTTTTTTTATTTCTATTAATCATAATCAAAATAGAAATAGGATTTATAGTTATTATTTTGTTCTTTTTATAAGTAATAATTATACTGTTTAAACTGGGCATTAACCTTTATCCTTTATCTGGATATGTCGTCTTTGTTAGGATTGTATTAGTTTTGTACAGAGTTTACAATCTTTAGTATATTAATCTTTACCTAATATATCAGGCATTGTCATTTTTCACTTATTTTAAATTAGTTTTATGCATTAGCATAACAAATGTTTCTGTAAATAAAATTTGTTTAAAAAAATTTGTTTTTGATTTAATTCAACTCTCCAGGAAGACAAAAGTTCTGCTGTTCAAGACGGACATTAAGTCAGTCCTGCTCTACACATTAAAACCTGGAAGGTGACAAATCAATCATTTGACATCCTCAAACATTTGTCAAGCAAATGACGCTGCTTGCAAAGAATCCTTGCCTTCTGTTGGTCCGAGAATAGCTTGGGAGAAGAACAGAGTAGCTTCTTATCAACTAATATCAAGAGACCAAGACAATATTTCTAAAACAATTTATTCTATGAGCAATTGACTGCTAACTTTTTTTTTCTTTCCTTTCGTCGGCCCAAGACTCCCTTTGGAGTCCTACACTGGCCTTTTTGTTATTATATTAACTATCTAACTGTTTTCCATTCGGGCTTGAACTTTTAATTTTTATTCAACTTAATAATGAAATAAATCTCAGAAACAAATAAAGTTGTTTCCAAACGATATCAAGAGTTTAAGACAATATATTAAAGTATTTACATACTTATATTAAAGTATTACTTAATATATATTAATTAAAATTATAAAATTAATAAATAAAATTAATAAATATATTAAAGTATTACATTATGAGCTATTAAGAAACTATATGTTAATTTAATACAAAGTGATACTGCTTAAAGTAAATTATACAATTATTTTTTTGGTGTATTCTGTGTTGAGAATACACCAAATAATATTGTGAAGTGGAAGATGAATTGCATTCTTGTCTTAATGCCCAATAACCTACTTCATCAGAACCACAGTAGAATGTTGTAATACTTTCCAAACGTTTCTTGAAAAGTAGAGATTTTGGTCATATTTAATAGAAGTGAAATAAACAGTTGTAAAGCAGAAGTAGGAAAAAAGATTAGAAATAATAAATATATACCCACAACGGTAAATGTCTTTCCTTTAGTAATGCTGTTTGTATGAACAATTAACGGTAATTCTGTACCTACTGTGTAGAAGTTGATAACTCAACTTCTTCATAGTAGGTACAGACTTAATAACTCCTGGGTCCTGGGTAGTAGTTGAATTGATAATAGGTATTAATTGATTAATATATTTTACATTGGGATGCATAAGAGGACAGTTTTGAATTAGTTTCATTGAGATAAAAGAACTACTTCCATGCAAAAGGAATCCTTTGACAAGGATTATGGTAAGCAAATGACAAGAGCAATAATATTTTGAAACTTTAAAATTTAAAAAAAAAAAGCTTAGGTACTGCTTAAGTTATTTATTAGAGCTTAAATTCGAAGAATGGTTCAAATGGTCCTTCCATTTGGAAGAACTAAAGAAGTAATGGAAATCTATAAATTCTACCCTACAAAAGCATTTGCAACAGTATTTAATTAACCACTTTCACCATTACAATAAAATGTGTTTGTTTTTTTTTTTTTTTAAAATCATTACCACATTTGCTCAATTACAGGCTGATTCCTTCCCTTCTCCCATTTTGAAAATAATTTATAAGAGAAAAATTAACAAATTTTGAAGTATGATGTACTTAATATGAAATATATATCAAATGCTGCTTTAACATGCTTAATTTAAAGCATTAAACATGCTTAAACTTCATAGAAAAATATCTTCATAATGTCTAAAAATATTATGATTCTTTGAAATTATGACAAGAACCTAAACTGAAATTATAGAACTGAATCTATTTAATGGGGACGGGGGGAAAGAATGTGTAGTAGGAGACTTTAATGTTGCTAATTTCATGGAGGGGAAGAAATCTTTTGAGGTGATGTACAAAATTATTGAAATTAGTCATATGGAATTCTCTGTGGTTATGTTAGCAGTTTGGCATTATATTAAAGTTGTATAAACTTTGATAAAAACATAATATCACAAATATTGTATCAGCTACCATTCGTTCAATTTTTGGTGTAAATAATAAAATGTATCAGTTTCCTTTTCTGATTGATAGGAACATACAAATTATTTTTGTTTTATTTTAATACCTCTTTACTAAAGTATTTATGTCATCAGAATGGAAAATGTTGGCATGTATCACAGACTCCGGGAACAAATTTGGGTATGTGTGTCTATATCTGCTTATAGTCAAATCTGTACAGGTTCTTAGTAGGTAAAGAAGGGATTTATCAGATTCCATGTAAACCTATTTTCTTCGGAACACTTATATTTCGAAAACGACTCGTCCAATCTGGTCCAAATTGTTGGGAAAGTTAACTATAGTGATAGGGGTAGTACAGCTAAAAAAAATTAGATAAAACTATAGAGGTTTTTATGTGGATCCAAACAATTTTTTTAATACTTATGTATACTATTTTTATTTTAGTTTATAAAGGCATAGATAAAATAAACTATTTATGAACTGTAATTCGCCAGTGTCAAAACTAGATTTTTTGAACTTCTCACATAGAGCTTTCACCCAAAAAGTGCCAAGTGGTTTGATTGTTGATTCTATAAAGGGGGCGGAGGAAACTACTTATGGTTACCCTTACAAATATAATCAAACCTTGCGAAACATCGTCTCGTTCTGATTTTTTCCCAAGTTGCTTATGTTTCACGGCGAAATGAATAAAACTACTATTTAACCTAAAGCACTGAATTCAACATTGTCAGAAAAAAAAAAAGAAGTAATTCTACGTTTCTTCAGTTCTTGGCAATTTTTACATTGTAGAACAGGTTTTACCTTAAAAATGGAATGTTTTAAAGTTAGACTAAAGTCGCTTCAATTTGAGTTTTGAACCATACCTGTAGACTCATAAGCTTTGAAAATAAAAAATTTCAAAATTTATCAATTTTTTCAACTTCGCACCACTATTAATGCATCCCTTGCAACAACTCTTCCTGGGTTCTTCAATGAATAATGAAATTAGAAATTAGTATCTTATATCTCTATCTCTCTCCTCTACCCTCCTTTCCCCTTTCCCAAAATAAAAATGGGATTTACAGTTGTTATTTGAAATATATAAGAGTGTCATTTATCACTTATTTTTAAAGTAATTTAAAAACATAAGATCCTGTGATTTATTTCCTTGAATTACCCATCACCTTATAGTATCCTCCCATATCTTGTGTATACATACCTAGTGTATAGAGGACTATCAATTGGACAGGAAATGAGAATAAAAAGACTAATGAACTGCTTGAAAAGATTCATCTTTGGTACTTCCTAGTGTTCTCATATTTCTCACACTAATCTGAGAAAAGTCTCTATCTCAGAATCCAGAGACAATACCTCCTTTGTACATTTTTATTTGAATCCCTAAAAACCAAAAAACCTTCCTACATCATTGACCTCCTCACCCTACGTTTATCCATTCACCTGTTTAACACAACATCCCAACCTACCAATTTATGTAGACCTGCCCTGCCCTCTTTGAAAAATTCTTTGCTGTTCGAGCTACCTCATTTTGTAACTCTTTACACTTATTGATCTGCAAAGCCTTCTCCTTAACATCATGCAAATACCAATTATACTCCATCTCCTTGACAATAAAACATCTGTGAATTTGTAAATAATAAAAAACAATAGAAGCATGGATCTATGTTCATATTTTATTTTATATAAATATTAAATTTAAACATTTATTTAATTTTGTTCAAAATACGTTTATGTGGGTAGACAAAAGCTGCTGAAACTTTTCCAAATTGTTATTCTTAGAGGACAAAGTTTCTCAGAATAAAGATTGATTTTTATTTCGATTTAATGTATGAGCACAGCAAGTGTTGCTGTAAAAATAAATATATTTTATTACATTTTTTCTAGGAATTTCGACTTATAAAACTCCACATGTACCAATTACTGTTGATATAAATTCAACTCAACAGGAATAGACAAGTAGGACTGTTCAAGGCCAACATTAGGCCCATCCTGCTCTATGGCATTGAAACCTAGAAGGTGACTGAAACCAATCACCTGACCTCCCCAAACATTCGTGTGAAGTGCTGGTGGCCATCTAGTGGCTCAGGATTTCTCGTGAAGAGCTGTAGAGAAAAACAGCATCTTTCTAACTGCTCCTAAATAACAATGAAGAAATAGAAATATATAGGACACAGAAATCTGGTAGTACCATAGAAAATGCTCTAAAGCAGAACCATCAGGGACAAGGGAATAGACCAAGAGAGATGTGGTGCAAGTTAGCAGAAAAGGACCGAGGCTGGGCAGGCAAAACATGGCACAACTAAGGAGGGTTAGAAGAGCAGATTGGCATTCACTAGTACATACACTTTTCTCAACTAGAAGTTAACAGAGATAATGAATAATGTGATAAATTCTGGATTGTATCAAATAAAAAACTATTTTATCAATTTAGTTTTTATATTTTTTTGTTATAAACCAAATAAGTTTGGTAAACTGATTTACTTGTGGATACAATAATTTTATAAACAGTAATTAATCCACACATTTTTTCACTTAAATCTCTTTACATCATTGATATAACAAATACTTTGTTATTTCATTAAAATTTTTAAAGGAAAATATAAATTAGCATATTCTACTGTAAACTTCCAACATAGTTCTAATTCTTTTATACCAAAGACGAAACTATCAAGATAAATTCTATAATTATTCTTAGATACGATTTAAGATTATACTTGTCTTAATACAAGTGAGTTCTTTATTTAAAAAACCGTGTAAGACAAATGAAATTATATAACTCTGGTTTTTAGAAATAAATGACTAATATTATACGTAATTAACAAAAATGAATGGTTAATGAAGTTTTATATAAAATTTAAATTAAATCATTTATTCATCTGAAAATAAATAAATCAATTAACAATAGAGCATTTGATAAGGATAGCTTGACAAGGATAGTGTTAACTTACTTATACACCTTTAATTTTCAATTGAAAACTGAATTTTTTTTTTTTTTTGAGGTATGATAGGTCCATTAATTATACTTTCTCATTCATATCATTATTTATCTATAATAATATAAAAGTGAAAAATAAATATATTCTTTCAAACTAATTATTCCTCTGTAATAATATAAAAGTAAAAAATAAATATATTTTTTTAAAGCGGATCATAAGACTAAAAATACCTTACATTACATTACATTCAAGAGAAAGGAACAAATAATAAACTATACCACCATTACAAAATAATATAAAGTAATAACTGTATCATAGCAATAAATTATTTTCTCAATATACAACCATATTGTGCTTTACATATTATATGATAATAGTTAGGGGACATGAGTGGGATAATGAACTTAACAGCCAATGTAATATACCGAAGAATTACCAGTTAGTTTCATAATACTCATTCAATGTTCTGTTGTCAAAACAGAGTTATTAAGAGTAGAACTTGTCCACATAAATTAAATCACATTAACAATCAATAAGTGTTTCAATTGGAGGTAGCATATTAGGAGACGGTAAATTTGTGTTGATTCACTAGTTTTAACTAGAATACAATATATGTGATAGATAGTCGTTTTAAGTTTTAATTAATATTAATTATTTTATATTTTAAGTTTAACTAAGTTTAAAATTTAAGTAGGTTTGCCATTACTGTGGTAATTAGTTTTATGAAATATAAATTAGCTTGTGGAACCAGGCTGCCAACTTTTTTGAGGTAAGGAAGGAGTGTAATCCTTATAGATAAAACAAGATAGCAGTATTTTGCATAGGTAATATGCAGATAAGTCTTAGTTACTTATAGCTAACTTTAAATAACAATAACTTATTACTTTATAAGGCCATTTATGATTTCTAAAAACTGTTTGATTTCAAGAGAATATATGTATACATAATAATATGTATATATTTAACATTGACAAATAAGATTACTTTTAGCTTTAATACCTTCTCATACTTGCCAGTAAACGTTTTATATATGAACTATCTTTTTTTTAAATAATTTGCATTTGGGTTTGAACTTTTTAAGTTTTAGTTAACTTAATTTGAAATAACTCTCAGAAACAATTACAATTGTTTCCAAACTAATATAAAGAGACTAAGACAATATTCTAAAACATTAGTTTATATTCTATGAGCAATAAAATCTGTTGCTACATTAAAGTATTTACATACAGCAATACAAGAAATATTAAGGAACTATACAGTAATTTTACAAAAAGCTAAACTGCTTAAAGTAAATTGTACATATCGTTACACAGCCATTTTTTTTTTTTTTTATCACAGAAACAACACAATACACCAACTCTTATTGTGATGTGGATGATGAATTGAATTCTGGCCTTAATGTCCAATAACCTACTTTATCAGGACCCCGGTAGAATGTTGCGATACTTTCCAGAAGTTTCTTGAAAAGTGGAGATTTCCCAGGACCAACTCTGAGTCGAAACTTCTGTACAATCTATAATATGAAATAAGCAGTTGTGAAACAAAAAACAGAAAAAATGTAGTTATAAAGTTATATATTAGTCTTCCCTTTAGTAATGACTGTTCGTATGAACAAGTGAAACTAATATAATAATTACTGGGTTGTTGAATTAATGATAGGCATAAATTGACTTCAGTTTTATGCTGATTATATATTACATTTTACAATGGAATAGCCAAGTGAACAGTTTCGAAACATTTTGTCCTTATAATTCCAATAAGATAAGAGAGTGACTTCCATGCAAAAGGATTCCTGTGACAAGGGTTATAGTATGTAAATGGCATATACAGTAAAGGTTTGAGAGCTTAAATTCAAAAGAATTCCAAATGTAACAGTTGAAGAACTTTATTGAAGTCCATTATTCCATTTTTTCCCTTAGGCAGAAAACACTGTAGCCAATAAAACCTATTTTGCGCCTTATACATTAAAACGCTATGGTGTCAGGAACACCAAAACATTACAACAAGCTTAAGATTCCATAAAGATAGATTCTATGAATCTAATTATGCTTGAGGGATTGATTAATTCACACTGCTTGGTATCCACAATGTGATCCACACTAAACAGTGGGAACCTCAACTCAGCAAATTAATCAAACCAACAAATAATGTGATAAGCCGTTTCATCCTCAGCAGAATCTGCACAAAGGTGATATCATAAGCTTGAGGTTAAACATATGTTTAGTAAGACTTTAGTGACCTGTGTAGATCCCTGTGATTTCCCTGAGAACTCCTGTCCAGCTGAAGCAATATATCACTTTGGTCCACACAGAGTTCATCCAGAAACAGCTTAGAGTGTAGCTTTTATTTTTAGCCAGTAAAGCTTGGCTATTAAACCATATTATTTTTTGTATGGCTAGGCTTGTGCCACACATGAACTCCAGGGTAATAGGAATGGTCTCAGAGCAACTTCTTGCTAATCCGTCACAGCATGCTCGTTATGGGGAATGCCGCAGTGACCATTCATACTAACCATTATTTCATGTTAAATAAATTTCTTTATTTTATTTTCTTTTCCCAAAATGTTTATAGGAGTATAAAATCTCTAATTAACCGCTATTTGGAAACAAAATAATGGATAGCCACGATATTCTGAGGATCATTGAGAGATGACTTATGACCTTGGTGCCAAATTAAAAAAAATCAAGTAACTATCGAGAAAAGCAGCAGGTTTATTTTTGCATTTGATTATTTGATTATTGCATTTTAAATATCTTGAAAATTAAAACTTCAAACTTGGAGGGAGGCTAGTTTTTATTTTTCTCTGGAATAAATACAAAGGTTCAATTATGAAAATAGTGAACACAAAAACTAGCAATGGCTAAATATAGAATAGATATTTCTTTAATATATTAACTACCTATCAATGAAAGGCCGAGAACTTAATTTGTAACAATGATTTTGGTTCACAAATATTAATAATTAATATAGACATAAATTCTGAAAGAGAATAATGGACCAATGCTAGGTTTAAAGGTAAACAAAATTTTCAATGAAGGAATATGAGATTTTTATTATTTATGAATCATTGAAAATTTCGTCTACTTATTTTAAAGTTAATATACAACTTATATTATTAATTCCTCAAATGAATTAGTATTTTCTTTCATTTCAGGCCTTAAATCATAAGTGTGAAAAATTAAAGAAATAATTTTAAAATTTAAAAAAATGTTCTTATAAAGATATAGCTCATATTTAGTTTTATAGCCATTTAAAATATTACCAATGGTAAATTATGAGTATCATAACAATTGAATATATATTATTAATAAATCATTTAAAAAAAATGTCTATGATAAATTCTAAAAATGATGAAAATAAATATTACATTGTCAGTCGGAGAAGTTCCACCTTGTTCCTGCATCCAAGAAATCATATCAGAAAGGAGAATCTGATCGGAATTACTCGATTCCAACATCATGTTCCTTTTTTTAATAATTTCCAGCAAGGAAGGTTTTTCTCCAGGCTTTTTATCACTGGAAAGAGAAATGATCAATGAATCTGAAGAACTAATTCTGCTATGACGAACCAACAGAATAAATATTTTAGTATTTTGGAAGATCTGGTTAAAAGCTAACTTAGCTAACTTTTAAAATTTATTTTCATAATTTAACTACAATAATGTAAAATATCTTTATTACGTCTTGTATTTATTTCAAACTATTTCCATCTGAATCTACTTTTTTGCTAGTGTACAAAAAGCTACAGAAAGAAATTTGGACTCCTAGAAAAAATGAACTACCAAGGAAAGATAAGTTCCATCAGATTAATAAATGGTGGGTAAAGACGTAGCTTCCAATGTATGACATTAATTTCTTGACAATACTTGCTGGCAGTGGTTATCTTGCAAAAATTTAAAACTACAGTAGAGTTTATCGTAGTTTGGATAATCAAAAGTTCAGATGATCAAAATTCACTTAACAAAGGAAAATGCAAAACAATCACCATGTATGCATACATTTTTGTTTTGTTGTGCAGTACACATGTATTAAGTTAAAAAAAAAAATGAACGTACATAGCAGCAGAATTTATCAAGTTAATAACACAAAGAAAGTTGTAATATTAGTTTGCTTCAATATTGACTTCCTCTTTATACATGGATATATTTCCAGAGGAAATACTCTTTTAATTTCTAGGAATAGCAATGTCAACCACCTCCTTGCATCTTTTCCATGAACCAGTTTAGATTATTGATACTTATCTGGCTATCAAATACAGAATGCTGCTAACGATCTATCTTGTTTTCCAACTTGAAATATCCAGAGCAAAACATCTGAAACTAATGCTATACTGTGCGTTGGTGGTTCGCTGATCACCCATTTCTTTGATATCACAAATATTTTGCACAGCACTGGGTTCTAGTTTAAATTCATAAAAATAAATTAGATGAAAATCTTTCTTCAACATTTTTTTTCCAAGGCTTTGAAAAAACGAAAGAATAAATTTTGTTGTCAATTTTTAGGTGAAAGAGAAAATATAGAATAAAATTTATCATAATATATATAACATTAATATTAAGGATTTGCTTTAACACAATTAATTTAAAACGTAGTTGAGTCAGGAGAAACCTGCATTATTAATGCATCAGCCCAATGTTATTTAGAACACTGGAGTACAATTTCTGTTTTAATTGAGCAAACACAGCATTTCTACTAATTCAGGTAGCTAAAAAATATTATGATTAATTATTATATTTGTAATACTGTTTAATGAACTAATTGAACTTACTTCTTTGATGGAATACTAAATCTTGAAGGTCCTGTTCTAGACTCTCTTAAAGTTTTCAGGGCATCTCGTGCAACTTTTTCAGCTTCTGCTTCCACTATAGCAAAATCGCTAGGCCCATCTTCTACAATTTTATCATGCAGCAGAGCTGAGTCAATCCCTAAAGACAAACACTAAAACTTAGAGTATGTTAATATTAAAAAAATATCAACCATACATCATTGAATACAGTAGATAGGAAAAACAACATGGCATCTCACAAAAGTTGATCACATTTCCGCAAAAATAGATTTGATCAAATTAATTTAATGGGTGCTACTCTTCATCCTGCCTCTCGTGCTATTGTTATTCTTACCAACTCATCTAATTTCCTGATTGTCTTCATCTGATGACAAGTATGAATTCATAAAAAATAAATAAATAATTGTTTAAATAAAATCAATTGTATCTGAATTAAAGTCTCAAAACCAATTAATACTCACATAAATTATTTAAAACATTTTTTGCAGGCTATTCTGCCCAGGTCACTAGTTTCAGTAAAAATTACCTATTTAGTCACTATTTCATTAATATTAAACTTTTGATTATAATCAATATAACTCTTATTAGACCTTGCTATCATAACAATATTTGGAACCTTCCTCAGTTACACTCAGTGTAAGGATTGCGCAATGAGCCCAAAACATTGGATTTTTGAGAAAATAAATGTTTTGAGACTTTAATTTGGATGCAATTGATTTTATTAAAACAATAATAACCAGCCTCAAGAAAGTGAAAAGATTATTTTTAAATAAATAATTCCTAGTGTTGGTATTGGTATCTGGTGGGGGAACTGGTCAGACAAGTGGGCCTAGTGGTCTGCATTTTGCCCACCTCTATGATAGGCAATCCATACTAACTAAGGTAGGAGTGTCAAGATTCATTTCTCAGGGGTGCTGAGAAATAAATATTAAATGCCCCACGTGGGAATCAAACCTAAAACATTCCGAACCTGGTGCTCTAGGACCTACCCTCCAACCTACGCAGCAGTCACTATGTCCCAATTCCCTTAGATCTTATGATTAAAGAAGAGGTTTTGATTTAAAAACAATGACTGATACGCCACATATTTAACATAAACATTATAAAAGATAGTTTCAATACAGTTTAGGAATTACCATCAATGTCCAATCACTGGAATAAAAGAATACACTATCTTCTATAAAAGTAAAATAAAAAAAAACTCACCTTTAGAAAATAGTTTCTTCAAGACATAATCATCTTGAGAAATATATTTTTCTTTAACTTCATCTTGCTTATCTTTTTTATATCTTCTTTTTTTAATCAAATGAGGTACTACCCGTCCATCAAATGTAGCAAAATTATCAATGGATTTTTTAATGCTTTTTTTCTTTTTCTCATGATTTTTGTTACTTGAACTATCCACAGAAGAAAATGTTTCAACTTCTTTGGTATCACATGCAGTTTCTTTGACACTGACAGGATTAGAAATACAATTGGCACTCGGTGAGCTATAATTATGAACTTCTTTTTGTGAAGCTATAACTTTTGCAGCAGAACTTACATTTATGCTACCATCTGGACCATAAATATTTTCCTCTTTGAGAATTTTCTCAACTTCAACATTGCTACAGTCTGTTTTTTTATTATGATCTTCAGCTTGTCTTCTGTCTGCCCTTTTGTCAACATGATTTTTTTCGGAGAGCTTTTTACTAATAAGCTGGGCTAATTTTTTCATTTGTTCAATTTTAGACTGAGAAAATGTTATTTCTTCGTTATTTGATTCAGATTTCTTCTTAGGAATAGTTTTTTTAATTTTTGATTCAAGTTTTTTTTCAGTTACCTGAAATATAAAACAAGTTTATAAAAGTGCTTTCTAATGAATTAACCAGAGTTTGCTTTTTTTTTAAATGACTAACCTCTGATCCGGTCCCGGCAAATATGGCAGCTGTTTCAGTTGTACCATTCTTCACAGTTTCTGTTAGAGTAAACAATTCCATTAAATCATTTGACTTAAAAAATCTCCTCTGCCTAGGATCTTTGAGCACTCTGTTGCTAAGAAATTGTTTAAAAATTTGACGATGATAAATCTAGAAAAAAAAATAAATATATTTGACACAAATCTTGACTATGAGCACAAAAGTTTGTCTAGAAACTACATTCTGAGACAAACTACATTTGTCAATCTGTGATTAGGGAGAAATCTGTATGGTTTTTAAAGCAAGATTCCTAGGTTCGTAATTTTAGACAAGTAGATATATATTTTTTTCTAGACAAAGTATTGGACTATTCAGATTTCCTATATAAATTACAAGAGGTAAGGCACTGTGCTTATAACTATAAACTTCTAAAACTGCTTGTTCTGAATTCTCAGGTGTTAATTTAATCGATTAAAGGACTTAAAACAGCTAAGTTCAAATTTTCAAAGAAATTACCATGTACTGACACTACTTCCTCGGCCAATAGTCACGAAATGGCAAAGTTAGTTGAAGGCCTCTGAGTCCTCCAAGAACTTTGACAAAGCATAGCATGTTGTTTCAAAGTTATATGGTAAGTCATTAGCAACCATGTCTGGTGTTCAGAAATTAGGAAAGCCTTTAATAACCAACCAGAATCAAATTTTTAATATTTTAATTAGCTCTAACTCCGACATACTTTCATTATACTGGTTGACATAGACCTCAGGTAATAAAATGACTGTTTATTTGCGTTAATGCAAGAAAATCGTTAAAACTTTTGCTTTCAAAGATATTTGCAAGTTGTTAAGTATGGTGAATCAAAATCTTTCATAATTTCTTTATAAAAAACCTATAACGTTTCTCTTACCTTGATAATTTAAAAATTTGTTTTCTTTTACTTTTAGATTTATTTGGCCAAGAACAAATTATTATTTAAGGTTTATGTTTTTGCTTTTATCTATTCTGAAAAGCAAATGTATTGACAGAAGAAACATGTTAATATCATTTGATGATATAATTTTTTCATCATGATATCAGCTCAAAATATAAAATAAATCATTTTCAGAGTGTTTAATTTTTATTCCTGGCCCATTGTACTAAACGGTTACATGTTTTGTTCAAAATTGCTGAAGACACACGTGGACTCTCCTAGTCAGTGCAAGATAATTTTTACAAAGTAAAAACCTTGCATTACAACATATTTGTTTCCTAAACTAAGTCTAAGCTTATTTAATAACTAGGATATTTAATTAATTAATTTTTTGGTTAATAAAATAAGCTATAGGTAATTTTTTAATTATTACATATAATCTGAACATTATCAACATAATTTAAATCACCTTTTCTTCTATTGTTCCAGCAGTGATCAGACGATATATTGTAACATCTTTCTCTTGACCAATACGCCAAGCTCTCTCCCTTGCTTGGCTATCAGTGGCAGGATTCCAGTCAGGGTCATATATCACTACTCTATTAGCACCAGTTAGGTTAACGCCCAGTCCGCCAACCCTGGTTGTAAGCAGCATCACAAAATAGGTTATGTCCTAATCATTACAGAACTCAATAAATAATATAAACTTTACTTGAACATAAATAAAAAGTTCACTTCAAAACATTAACATACAATGGACTTTAAAGGAATCTTCTTCTGTTTTCAAGTTATTGCAAAGGAACAAGATCTTGAAAATCAACTGAAAGATAAGCAAATGAATGATATTTTCATAATAACAAAGATATAGTGGATTCTTAAAGATTGAGGTAAATTCTTTTACTAGAATAGTAAATTTAGGAGTTTCAGAGACATGAGACATCATATAACGCTCAGACTCATTAGTGGACCCAACAGAGAATATATCATATATGTGGGATTTGTCTATTAATGTTTATAGTGTATTTCCAACAAATAGTGGGTAGATCAATATTGTCCTAATAACAATGTTTTTATTTTAAATCAGCTATTTATTTTTATAAACACATAGTAAAAACTCCTATATCTGACCTCTCAAGGAACAAGGATAGATTTATTGTGAACCCACTAGGTTGGTGTCTAGGAATTGAGGTTGCTGTAAGTGTCTGTTTTAACCACTTGCGCTATAATGATGTGGCATGCACATCAATATGCTTTTGTTTCAAAGCCGCAAGGGACGTGTATACCACATAAGATTTAAGATAGAGCAAACAAAAATGAATTTAATAATTAAAAAAAAACAACAATTATATTTACAATTATTCCACAAACTAAAAATTATACTAGTTAAATTACTTTAAATATCATTGCCAAATATCTATTATATCAATTAAGCAGATAATTGTAAACCAATGGAAATAAAAATTGACATCAACAAAAAAAAAGTTATGAATGAATAAAATTCAAGAAGCACCTTATTAAATTTATCAATAAGAGGTTGCCTTGAACTTATTGACGTTGAACCATCAAGCCGCAAGTACTTGTAATTACTTCTCTTAATGAAATTTTCCATTATCATGAGCATCTGAAAACAAAGAAAAAGATTTTAGAATGTTATTCTATAAACACAGATAAGATTAATATGAACTAAAAACGCTAAAATATGTATTAAAAAATGAAAAATTAGCTAATGAGATACCACAAATATGCTAAGAGTGAGAGTGTGTATATATATATATATTTTTTTTTTTGAGGTGCTTTAGGATCCATAAATCATAAAACAACTATACTTAGGTGACATTTCATAACTTTTTTTCATGCAAGGGCTTACATTACATACAACTGATTACTTTTCCAAATAACGAAAAATTAATATTTAATGAATTTAATTTGGAAAATATAATGGAAACTCCTATTTCTACGAACGACGTACATAAGTCTATTAGATCTATGTTGAGTAGTAGCTGAGTCCATAATAATCATCGAAATAAATTCCCAAATGTTGGTTGTTGTACGGAAAAAATATTTGGTTTATGAAAAACTATATTTCAGAAACTATCAAATGTACTGATATCTATAACTAACCAAATTAAAGTTAGTTGAATGCACTATAATATAGTTTATAATGTTCATCTTTGCAGGAAAAGCAGTTTTACGATATTCGCCTAAATTAACTTAAAAAATATTGATTTTTCATTATTAAGTAAAAAAATTTGTAAAAGTATATCTTGAGAACTATAGAGCTCATATTTTAGAAAATGTATTATACTTTAAATAATATGCTATAAAGATTGTTTAGTTTTCCAGATAGTTTTAAGAATATAGAGGTTCGTATGAAAAATGAGCAAATATTTTTCTCAAATAAAATAAATATGAGGAAGCGTACACCGTACACCTTACAGAGAAAAAAACAAAACAAGTTTTTTAGAATAAAGGATTCATTTAACTAATTATTAACCACTGAAATGAATACAAATTATGACTCCAATAAAGAATAAAATATAGAATACAAATGCAAGCAAAAATATAAAAATAAACAATAAAAATTAAGATTAATAAATTATTTCACATCATTTTTCTATTTATTAATGTGCATCCTATATTAAGTAATGAAAAAAATATGTACCACTACAATCCATTAATGGGTTAGAGGTTCAATACTTCGTAAAATATAGAACAAGGATTGTGCAAGGAGGTGATTTGGTCAAGATCACGCTCAACTACTATATTTTTCCCGAATTAAGAATACCTACACATTCTGAGGTTGGGTTATCCTGGAGAGCATCTGAACCCACAGGGTTGCCTCCAACACACATTAACAGAATAACTAATAATCTTCCAAAGCCGTATCATCATCCTTGGAGTTATTATAATACCACAGTGCCTATCACTACAACCCACCCCACTCTCTAGTGTTTAATAATTAGTTACGAACATTCTTTTTTCTCAAAACTATTTTTTTCACTGTAAATCAAATAATAAAATCACGAAACGTCACCTCAATATAGTTGTATACATATATTGAAACTAAAATTGAATTAGATTTAAGTTTGAGTACCAATGATTGAGTGTAATGATTTAAAATACATATAAAATTCAACTAGACTTAAGTTTTATAATTAAAATTATATATAATAATGGAATGAAAAACATTCAAAAGGCATAATAATGAATATCAGGCTATTATAATAAAACAAACCTTTTTCCCTTGAGTAAAAATCAATACTCGATGGCCCTGTTCCTTCCAAATCTTAAGCAATGTCTCAATAACTATCATTTTACCAGCTCTTTCCCAATAACCAAAATGGTTTTCCTTGGCTGGACCATCACCAGAACTCTACAAAAACAAGTATACAAATATTTACTACATAAGGAAATTCTTAACATTTAAATAATAGATCTACTCATTACTTGAGTACTTTGGTGACTCTAAAGAACAGCATTACTCTTCTTTTTTTTTATTACTGTGAAATATGGTTGATAAGAGATTGACTTAAATAAAATAAAATTGTTTTCTGCCAGACCTCTGCTTATAACATCCCTTTTGTAATTTTCCTTATCTCATAAGTGGGTGAAAATCAATAGCAGTGATTCTGGTATTATTACAGTTTTGGGACAATTTGTAGCTTTAGGTATGTATCAGACATTATCTTTTGCTTTGTCGGTAAAATAAAATAGAACATTATCATAGACTGTTTAAATTGAAATAGAGGCAATATATGTAATTAGACTTAAAGCAAATAAAAATAAATTAAACAAGTAATTTAAATGTCCCAATCATTATATTGGAACCTAGGTTTTGAATTTTTGTAACAAAGAGTTTAGAGCCGGATGCCAACTCTTTAATTCCAGAAATTTTGAACTATTGTAATAAGGCTATGATGATGCCTCAATGGACAAAAGTTTAGCTGTTTCAATAGTTTTTTTAATTTTTGAGACAATTGTGGCCTTTTTTTTATCTTGTTTGTAAAATTTTATCTTAATTTCCACGAATACAAAATAGTTAATTTTTGCAATTACATAACTGTCTTTACATTGTTTTGTTTTTTAATTTACTGTCTAAAAAATAGGCTCTGTTATAGGTATCTTGATTCATGTTCTACCCAAAATTTAAAATATGAACATGACTTTTTCACTTTACCCTTTATCAGTAAAAAAAAATTGTAGTAGTCTTGGGACTGACTGACAAAAGTGAAATTTATGAAAATGAAATAATGTATTAGCATTTTAGTAATAATGATGTTTATTTTACAATGATTCAATAAACTTTTATTTATAATCTCATAAATTTGATATCATTTCATATCATATATTTTCCACTTTTTGTTTCTCTATCTTGGTTAGTATCAAGATACAATTTTGAATTATAGCTTATTACGAACAGGATGAAATGCTGAACATTTTTCCTGCTTACAGTACAATTTGAAACTACAATTTTTAGTTTTTGAGATATTTTTAACTAAATGCAAAACAGACCAATATATCCACCACTAATATCGTTAATTCATTTTTTTTTCTTCTGTAAGATCTTCCCTGCCGGGCCCGCCCCGCTGAGACCCCCTGGGAGCGACAGTCCTATATCACTTTTGAAATAGCTTAAAACGGAAAAAGGAGACTTTAAGATAGTTAAATCGAGCAATATTTAAAAAGCTCCTGAAAATGAAAAACGACGTGAAACCCTCCACTCCTGCCCCCCATGGTAGCTTTACTTATCTGACTTTTCAAACAGACAATTATAGCGAGTAGGTTGGTCGATGTACGACATATCACAATCCCACAAGAGGAGATCATAACACAAAAATAAAGGCAACCCTTCCCTGCTGGACTCGCCCCACTAAAACCCCTGGGCAGCGACGGTCCTATATAGCTTTTGAAATATTAGCTTAAAACGGGAAGAGACTTTAAGATAGTTAAATCGAGCAATATTTAAAAAGTTCCTGAAATTGAAAAAACGGTGTGATCTGTAAAGAAGTTTTACTTCAATATAAAGTAAACTGCATTATCAGAAATTTGGTGTAAGAAAATTTTATAATAAATATAAATAATAAGAATTGCTATTTCTTTTTTAATGTTTAAAATAAGAAGATATACCACAGGATTTTTATTTAATAAAATGTATATAAATGAATGATTTAAAGAAAGACATTTTATACTTTGAGTTTATGAATGAGGTATAATAAAATCATAAAAATTTTAATTTAATAAAAGAAAAATCTATCATAACGTAAAGTAAGTGATACCAGAGGATGATCATGAGGTCGAACGAAATGTAATCATCTATCATCTAGTCTCATAATAAAAAAAACAAAACATTAGGATTGTACTCAAATAAACCCAGGAGTTAATAAGTAGCCACTTAAATGGATGATATTTCATGATGATCAAACATCTATCATAGATAAAAATATGATTTATAGTTTATAGTCAATATTTTTATATATATATAATCCACCAAACTTCAAACATCTTCATAATTAATCAATTTGCCCAACAATGACCATTTTTGAGCTTTCTTTTTGACCTTTTTGTGGTATTTTCCTTCGAGTTAAACTGTTACTTTTTATTTTGAAAAAAAAAATTAACTATTAAATTTTCTCTTATAATATAGCCAGTTTCACTCTTATTTAAAGGAGTACAAAAAGGTGCAAGAAAATCTGTCAAATAGATGACAAGAGTTAAAAACATCAGCTATCACAGGAATTGCCTACTAAAGATCTTTGGAGTTGGATGGATTATGTATATAAAAAAAAAAAAAAAAGAATACAAGTAAAACAGTTATTGATAAAATCCATGCCATTGGTGAATAGGCAGTAAACTAAAAAAAAAATTATGTGGTGTATAAATGGCTACACTTGTGGGGTGAAATAGCAATATAAAATTACAAACTTAAGTTAATTCCTTAAATGAATGAGTCTTAGAAGACAACGTTTCTTTTATACTAATTCCTTGAAATGAAAGAAAACTGACCAGACCACTTATTTGCCATAGCCATGTAAATATAAGAATAATAGAAATAAAAATTAATATAATAACAAAAATTTCTTCTTACAATACGAAAATTCCTTTGAGGTCCTCCAGAGTACAGGTCAGGATGGTTGCAAATTTTACGGAGATTGATAAGAGGTACAAAAATTTTAGCCTTTCCACGGAGAACCTCGTCAACATCAATATTTTCAATATAATTCTTGTAAAGTTCTCTCTGATCATCAGTCAGCTTGCAGAAGAGTACTTGTTCCTTCTTCTCAGGGAGATTTATGTGGCAACCAACATCTTCCTTCATTCTTCTTAATAAATAAGGAGTGATTGTGTCTTTTAGAATGGTAGCACATTTATGCGCAGTAACAACCTATCAGAATCATGCAATAACGATTAATGTCTTAAATTGAACGTTTTGTTTTTCATTTTTTTTTTTATATTAAATAAAAAAGTTGAGGAATCTAACAAATGAATATCCACTAGAACAGCTATGTTGCCTTGATTTTCGATAAAACAGTAATTTTATTTTTTTATACAATACTGTATATGCAATTTTTTTTTAATTGGGAAAATTATGAATTAAATAGCAGTTGGAGACACAATATGATTAAGTACATAATTATTAAAGACCAGTGTAAACCAATTGAAAGCGTGAAAGTAGTTTAAGAACGTGAATAAGAAGGGTATAGGAATGATGTATAGAGGATGGAATGGAATTCCAGAAGAAAAATGATCAGATAAGGAATAATTTTCCAGATGTAGTAGATACTATAAATTTAATGGGCTAGTACAGGTATGGTAGGTATAGACAGAAAAACAATCCATCAGCTTTTTAAATCAGGCCTAGTAATTACCGAAAACAACTTCAATCATCAAAGAGAGGGAAAATATGTGAATTTGTTTCAAATAGAAGATGATGAAGGTAATAGAGGCAGGCAATTTTAAGTGGTTTAAGTGAGACACGAAATAATGAATGGATGTTTAACTTTAACTTAATGTTAAACTTTCAATTATGTTTAACTTTCTATGAAGAAATTAGTAAGCAAGTAATATGAAATAATTTGGGAGATAAGATAGATCAGCAATCATTTGGCATAGAAAATTAGAATTTGTATCCTATAAGCAGACTGGAGTAGTTTTCAGGAAGAAGGGAATGAATTTGGAAGGAAAACTTCTAATGATGATAATGGAACAGGAATAAGTACTAATAAGATAATAATAATAATAATAAGGAATAATATAGGCTTTTATGACTTTGGTGGGAATGGTATCAGGCACAAATTGAAAGCTATTGGTTCTAATACGGATAAGGATCACATTACATCCAGCTAGGGGACATTCCAATCACGCTATATGGATTTATATAACTGAAGGTCAAATCACAGACTGAATTAATTTTAAGAGCAAAAAATTAAACCAAAAGATCATCAACATATTTGAATGAACTAATGGGTTGAAAGAAAGGGAACCAGTTGCACAGAAGGGAATTTTCCCAGATGGATCAGTAATATAATATAAAGATCAAGTAAGATATTTAAGAATTGTGTGCAATGCCTATTATTTGAAACCATCAAATTGGTTATGTCAACTAATTAAAACTGCCAACTACTTACCTGAGTTTGGGATGCATTTGCATAACCACCTTGAACGATCGGAACAGCTAAAGTTTCCATAAACATTTGTAATGAACCAAGCTTGTCAGGATAAACAAAATCGATTAAAGACCAAAGTTCTTGAAGGTTATTTTGAAGAGGAGATCCAGAAAGTATAATTCTATTTGGTGTATCGATTTCTTTAGCAGCAATAGTCACCTAAAAAATTCAAACATTTTCTATGAGGTAAATTATGTAACTGATCTAGCCCAAACCAGACATCAATCCTTCCATCATAAACTCCCTAACCACTCAAACCTATTAGTTTCTATCCTTACTTCCTGTTTCATTTCTGACAATTCTCTGAGGTGCCTGAAAAGAAGATGGCCTCGAGACCTTATATTGTAAAAATGGTTTTAGAGTGCTACCAATGGGTAGTTTCTCTACATGCCTATATTATACCATTATGATCTTACATTAAATTTACTTGTTATATTTTATGTAAATTGTAAATGTCAATAAATAAATTTTAAAAAATGATATAAATACATTTTTGTTTTATTATGAACAACTAAATTATTGTTGCACCTTTATCTAGTGGGATTCATTTTTAAATTATTAATTATCAATCAAAATGATTGAAAAAAATATTTTAATTGATATTTAATATTTTTTTGTTTTATATATTACTTCACTTTTGATATAACAATAATAATCAATAACATATCATGAGGTGAGTGAGTGAGTGCTATAATAACTTGGTGCAGCTACAAATTTCGGCAAATATGGTTTTGCTCATAAATATTCCATTAGACTAGGTGCACAAAATACAATTTACTGTTGTAAATGACCTATGGGTATATTGTCTTCAAAAATAGGTAAGTTGATCAACAGAAAAAAATAACTAGGCAAGTATAATAAAAATTTTTTTGAAGAATTAATATAAAACCATTAGTTAGTGAATTTTTTTTTATATTACAATAATGCACATCTACTTTGTAGACTATAGTATTAAGTAAAAACTTTCTAGCTGGAACTGTTAGGTATCCCGATAATAACCACTCCTACAATTACTTTCTCCTACTATTCCACAGCATTCCTACCTTCAACAATAACTTTAATGATGATTTATAAAATGTTGAATAAAAATATAAATTAAAGTTAAAAATATAACTTCAATAACAAATGTTATTCAATAACAGCTGAACATGAATTATATTATTTTGGAATTAAATTAACTCTTACTTTTGCTTTTGGATTTCTTATTTTATGACCTTCATCAAGGATCACGTAGTGCCATTGCCTCGATATTATAGAATCTTGATGCTGAACAAGACCAGAATAGCTGGTAATAATCACTCCCCATGGATCACAGTGAACTGAGTTGATTAATTTTTTTCTGTCTTTCCCTAAAATTAATAATAAATCATCAGTTCAAATACTATCATGAATTCCAGGATAAAATGAAGATTATTCTACGAAAAATATAAAAGGAAATGATTGTAGATTATGCAAGAATAGAAAACCAACAAATTCAAGTAAAAAATATTTAGTTTCCTTCAGTTTATCATTATATTTATGAAACTTAATAAAACACATTGAAAAAGGTGTTATTTTTTTAATTATTAGTTATTCAAGATTCGATTGATTTTTTTAATTTTGAAATAAAACTTGATAGGTCTTACATCTTTGGTCAATGAAGTTTCTTTGTTAGTAAGTTGACTTTATAACCTCTTCCCATTTTGCTCCATGTCACCAGACATCTCTGTAATTTCCATTTCCAGGGGGAGGAAAAGGGTGTGAAAAATCAAACAAACAAAGAACAAAATTGTTTGAGAATTCAATTTTTCATAAAAATCTGCCAACATTATTGACAATAAACCATCCTGAAGCCCTTTGAACCTCAAGTTATGATTACGGATTCTTATGGAAAATTAAGTTCTCAAACAATTTTCTTCTTTTTATTTCTTTGATTCTTCACACTATTTATGCACAATTCTTTAAAATTAGTAAACAATTGTTTGCAGTTGTTGACATTCATGCCTTCAGACGAATAAAAATAAAATGATTTAAGAAGTTCGATTCTCTGTGAGACCCCACCATTGAAAATATATCTTTCAATTGGAAATTCCAGAAATAAGTGCACTGGAAGATTTTACAAATTAAACTTTACTACCAAAACAAACTTCATTCACCATAACTAAGCCCATTAAGTATCATTTCAAAGCCCTCTAGAAAAAAAAGGCGTAAATTGAATCTTGAACGATATGTATAGTTTAACAGTAAATTTGTAACAGATATAATTTTTTAGTTCAATTATACAAACTAAAGCATGGTAAAAAAACTAATATGTGAAATTTAAATTAAAATATCTAACCTCCGTATGTCCCTGATTCATGGAGGATTGCGACCCGAAGAGGAGGATACCATTTGTGAAATTCCCTCACCCACTGATGCATGACAGTTGTTGGGCAGACGATCAGTGTTGGGCCAAGACCTTTATATCTGAAGTAAAAAAAATGAAAAAAACTACTAAATAAATAATACAGAGTAAACTAAAAAACAATAAAATATAAAACAACACATTTTTCAAACACAAAAAATTTAATTTAACTGCTGAAGAAATTATTATAGTTAGAAATATTGAATGTTAGTAGTTATAAAAGAAAGAACCTCGTATAGCGATCGGTTAATTCCGATCTATCCAAAGCTGCAAGAAAAGCAATCATCTGTACTGTTTTACCAAGACCCATTTCATCACCAAGAATCCCTCCACACTGCTTTTGATTCAAATCCCAAAACCATTTTACTGCTTCTTTCTGATATCTGAAAAAGTTAGTTATTAAAGACAATAATGTTACGAGATTAAATTATAAATATAATCAGCTAATGTCGATTATAGCAGAATTCCTGTTTACCGAACGTGTATGAACCACCTTGTAATAAAAAAAAAATTACAACAGAAAAGGAGAGCTGGTAGATGTTCTATTTACGAAAAATCTGATGCAGTGTGTGTATCACACAACTTTCATTTACTAAATTACTTACGTCTCCAAGTTATGAGCTTGTGTTAAAGTTATTGCTATTTTTGTGATTATCACAAAAAAAATCTGAAGACCAGAGAAGACAAAAATGATTAACAAAATATTTAAATTTTTCTGTTGCTATAAAAGTTTGTATTTTAGGGTTTCTTAAGATAGAAAGAACAAATACAAATTTTGTTTCTGCCAGGAATACATCATTTTAACAAAATATAATGAACCAGTCATGCGATTGGGAAAGATCGTGATGTCTCGGCTTTTTTTTAACCTACACATTAGATTAACTTTTGCATGGTTAATCTAAAGTGTAGGTTTAAAGACACAGGTGGCCAGGGTCCCAAGTCTGAAGTGGCCACCTTCTTTATTTTCTATACATTTATGCTCTAATGCCAGTTTAGCTTCTGATATTATATGGAGTACTTTTGATAAGACCATGTCTGACAAACCATCAGTGTAAAGTAAGGATGAATTCAACAATTACAAAAAATACTTTCACCTGTTATGATATAATTATATTTCTCAGAACCTGGAAAATTCCTGATTGTTTTTCATGTAGATAAACTAATTATCATTAAATATTCCAGCAAAAAATACCCAATAAAAAAAATTGTCGAATTTACTCTTTTTTACATAACACTAACAAAATATTAATCAAAACAAGGTTCATTATAACAATTGTAATGTTCTCTGATGTGAACTTTACAATAAAAAAAAATATTCTGAATAGTCATTCAAATAAATAATAACATTACTTGTAAGGAACCTTACTCATATAACTTCTCCCAAATATCCTTTGGAATAATAAAATCTTCATCTATTTCAACTGTGGCCATTTCATATTTATTGATTCGATTAGTTTTTATCCTTTTGCAATAAAATTCAGCATCACCGTCATCTGCTTCTTTCTTGGCTATACAAATAATAGAAAAAAAGTAAGCAATAGGGCTATTTATTTAATATCCCACAATGTTGTTCAGTTTTTATAGATCATACTTCTCCTTTTAGAAACCTCTTCTTCATCACTTTGCCAGTCTGACTCATCACTACTTAAATTATGAATATCAATTGATGTTCTTTTCTTTCTGGGTCCAGTCCCCAACTTTGACTTCTTTGGTGGAGACCTTTCAAATTCTATAACAGAAAATAAAAGCTAAATCTGTATTTGTTTGATAGTTAAGAAAATTTCTGATGATAATCATTACTCCATGAGAACTATTAATAACTCTATTTCTTTTATTATACACAAGTCTGTATTCTTGCTATTACAAGATGTTGAGGCGTTGATCTGAACTATGATAATTTGTGTCTAGGCATTAAAAATTAACATAAGCGAACATTATCCTACTGGTAACCATCTTATTCTAATCAGAGTGGGAGGGTCAAGTTTTCATTTCATAGGACCACCATGAAATAAAAACTGACTCTCCCAGGATGGATTTGAACTGGTATCTCTAAAGACTTGAGGTTGCTAAAGTGCCGTCTTAACTTTTTCAGCTACAAATGATTATTAACATATGTTCAATATAATAAAATATTTATATTTAAAAATGAACCGACACCAATAGATTGATATGTTATTTATATGAAGTTGAATGGATCTGTTGGGGTTTTGGTTATTTCTTGAGCAAGCATAAAAAGCAGAAGTCAACAGCTGTAGGCTAAAAAGCAGTTTTAACTTTAGGTATAAAAAAAAAGACATTGCCATCATGTGATGATATCTATCCATCCATGGTATGTGGTGTCATATTATCCAGTGTCTACAAACGGATGGACCATAGGAACGTCCAGCAACACATATTTTGTAAGAGCTATTTTATCAGATATCTTTCCTGCTGTTTTTGTACCAGTTTTAAGTTTTAAGAGGCAAATGTATGATAAACATGACTCATTTGAGGTACCTAATTTTTTTCCCCTTTATTTTATTGGTTGGGAGTGGGCTGTCTATAGTTTAATTTCTAGCTTGGTGGTCCTCAGAGTTTTGTGAATAAGGAACCAATTCATTATACAAATCACAGCAGTCAAATTCCCCTCCCTCAAGAGATATACAAATCTCTAATGGATATGTTTCAATTGAGGTCAGGGCCAAAAAATAAATAATCTTGAAATTTTGAAACTATTTCAAAGCTTCTTCGATAGAAAGCTTCTTTTTTTCTTCTTTAACTTATTATCTATCCAAATAAAAACTCCTGAAAATTAACTGTAAATAAAAATAAATGTAACATAACAACCTGAAAAATAAATAACAGTTTTAAAAAGAAAATAAACCAACAAGTAAGGCAACACAGTAACTATGATAACCTAACAGTTTTTGTGGCAGTCACCAGGAGCGCTGTTATTATAAGGAACAAGTGCCATTTTATCTTTTTTCAAGATGTTAAAAACGTAGTTGAATTACATGATGTTTTGTTTTTTATCAGTTTAAAGTTAACAGCTCATTTGCAAATAAAGCTCAAGGGAATTGAATCATGCAATTATGCAAAAATAGATCCCAACAGGCCTCAGGAATCAGAACTATGTAAACGTTTATCGACAGACAGTCTCACCAATTATTAAATGTCAGAATATATTGTAGCCAGATAATAGTAAGGTCTATTTGAAAATATTTTAAGTTGATTCCATATAAATAAATAATTATACTTTCATTTTAAATAAATAAAAAGTTTCCTAAAGGGAATTAAAGATTACCGAAAGAAGATGCTGAATCATCAGAGGGTAAATACTCAGATCCTGAATCATTCAAATAAATGTAATTCTCTTCACCAGGTTGAGTACCTGGTGAGTCAAATTTGGATCTCCCTGATCTGCAACCAAGTTTTTCTTGTTTTTTCTTCTTCCTTTTAGTTGGCCCTAGAAAATGACTCTTTATTTCTTTCTTCTCATTTTTTTTGTTAATCTTTGGAATCTTTTTCTCCAAGGATGAAGGGGGCTTGATTAATTCAGTATTCTTTTTCTTAGGAAGTATTTTTCTCGACTCCTGCAACTTGGCTTGAGTTCGTAAATATTCCTCAATTTTTGAAACAGGATCAAGTGCCAAACTAAAAAAAAAAAATATTGATATAAATAAAGTCAACAATGTTATTGGGTATGTAAATAAATTTCAACATCTTTACTCTAGACAGTTGCCTTATTCAACCATAATAAATCATTTGTAACTTGGCAAATTACAAATAAAGGAAAAAATAATAATAGAGACTGTAAATATAAATTATAGTTCAAATAATATTTTTCAATTATATTAAAAGTGTTATCTATGAAATTCTAATGTTTATCAAGAGCTTGATAAGTTATTATTGGAAATACCCATCATCAATTCAAAATATAAATAAATGAATCTACACCTAATTTAAATTTTTCATTTGAATGTCAGTAATTAATTAAAAAAATAATTATCTTTTTTAATGTATAAACCATTGAAATAAATAGCTAGAATTCAATAAATTACATTACATTGATGAGGGAAAAGGATAGATCTGTAAAACTCATGGAAATTTGTAGCATGGGCAGTATTTTTCTTTATTCAGAACAATAAATAAATAAAGGAAACCACTGGTTCGTCACTCTTGTAAAGTTCTCATACTCATAATTAAGATACCTCAATGTATATGATAATATAAAAGGAAGAATGATGTAACTGACATGAAATATTAAGTCACCTATTTATTGGGTGATCTGAAAATATAAATACGAGGTTAAAGCATCAATCATTGTAATGCTAATAAGATCTGTATGCACTGAAATAAGCAGTTAAAGATAAAAAATGAAAAAAAAATTAGTTCTCATTTTAAACATTAATTGATTCTTTTATATCTATTTGAAGTATTAACTAATGTATATAATCAATCTCAACAAACAATTGAATATAGTTTTTTGCGGAGAAATGATACATATATGAAAACACTACCTTTTATTCTGCTTTGTAGATTTGTTTGCTAATGCTGGAGGTTCTTCTCTTGCAGGAGACTGACTGTCATCAGGATCCCCATTCTCTAGTTCATTAGCATTAAGGTCTTCACTTTTAAAAAAATGCTCAGCATCCCCTGTTAATGCTTTCCCAACTTGCTGTATTACACCTTTTTCAAAAGTAGATTGATCAAATACGGATATTTCAAGTGATTGAAGTTCAAAAGCCTTGAAACATATTTGAGTTAATTTCGAGAAAAAAATAGTAACTTTAATCTAAAGTTTGAACAATTACCTGCTTATCCCTCTCCACGCTTTCGATAGCAGATATGTCAACATTAAATTTTGAACTGGGCTTTTCGGCAATTTCATTTTCATCAAGTTCCATCGGTTCCATGATGGCAATAACTTTGAAAATGACAGATAAATACAAATTGTTAATATGTAACCAAATCAGTTAACGAGACGTAGGGAAGGTTACGGTAAGCTGTCAGTTTGACAACAAGGTTTGTCAATGGCAGAAGTCTCGCTTAAAGTCTAGTAACTTCAGCTAAAAAAAAGAGTGTTTCTCCTAAATAATTTTGAGCCAAGGTTTTTATTTTTACAGGAAGGTTTATTTTGTCATTTTAAACGACATGGGGAAAGTCACCGACTATATGTTGTACAATTTACCATTTTTTTTTTGGGGGGGGGAGAGGGTTAAGCTCAGACTTAATGTTTTCCCTGATAGTGATATACAATTGTCGCAATCTCTAACACCGTTTAAACTGATATTTGCTGTAGTGCTATCAGTATTTGCTTGATAGTTGGCAGTGCTATTAACTGTCTGCACACATCTACAGACATCTGTCACGTGTAAATGGGCCTTAAGAGTAAACTTCAGCTCAAATATATCTTTGTGAATAAAAAAAGATATTTATTTATGCATCAATTGGAATAAAATTACATTACAGGTAATTTGATTAATTTTTCTGCACCAAAACGAAAGTGATATTATTAAGAAATTTAAAATCAATTCATTAGAAGTGAAAAATGTGTCTTTGAATGTTCTTGTTGAATGTTGAATTCTAGGAAATTCCTTTGACTTGGTTTAAAATATTAGAAACTGCCGGAACATATGTCAATAGGGCCAATGCTTGGCATTTGTAGCTGGTGATTCGTCATTCGACGCATCCAACTATCTTATGTTCGACTTAGCACCCTGTAGAAGTGGCTAAAGACAAATGTTCGGCACTTAGCATTGTAGCTGGTGATTGAACATCGGAAAATGTTCTAGCATCGTCTAGCAATTGGAAGATGGACCAAAGAGGTTCTTTGTCATTTTGTGCATGACCGTGTTCCGGACAATTGAATAGCGTCTTGATATAATTGAAAATATCCTCGACATAAGAGCGAGAAACCCAGAACTATTTCTAGTAGTTAATTCTAAGATTATAAGGCCATATCCAGAGGGGACATAATGCTTTCTAAAGGTTTCACTTAGTAATTTTGGGGATTACTGTCAGTAAAAGTTTGATCCACAAAAATGTTACCATCAAGAAACACCGAAGTTTTCTTATATATTAAAATATTTGACTAATATTCTTCACTATCCCTGATGTTGAGTTTGGAAGCAGCATATATCAAAATTCATCAAAGTATAGTGATGATCATCACGACACCAGTTGTCATTAAAGTGTCTAGGTATGTTCAGCCCAGGGTCCAATTTAAAATGTGTGATGCATTAATGCCAGAAGACCTGGACAATATGCATTTAATAAGGTTAGGTTAGTTGGATTTGCACTGACAGTGGAATTGGATGTGAGAGGTACTGATTAGTATTCTCCTTCGGATATGCTCACATGTTTAAAGAAATAAGAAGAGCACCAAAAGAGATTTTGGTGAAATAAAAACACAGTTTAAACACTAAAATAGTCGTAGAGTTTTCTAATCCACTAATGGTGTGTTATCTGGCTGTCTCTTTTTGAAGAGAATATACGTTTGGGATTTAATAATGAAGTTAAATATTAACTAATGAGTCACTGCATGCAAGATACCAGCTCTGATGGACCAGAAAACTCTTAAAGGTTTCTAAATGGACAGAAAAGGTCTGAAATTTCTAAACCGATTTACAGTGGCAATTAACAAGCAAACAATTATGAATGCTGTGATACTTTGATTTACTGTTTTACTAACTCCTTGGACTCGGGTTCGAATCTGGCTGTGGCAGATAATTATTTATTCTGTTACTGTAGCCGTGAGTCAACTGTATGGGTTCGGGAGCCCTCTATAAAGTGGGTAACCTCAAATGGGGAAAATCTGTTGATTGAGCGTGATTATGAACAAAGCACCTCCTTGTATGACCGTTGTTCTAAAAACAGTATTTTAGTATTTTTTCCTTTCAAAGTAACCCCTGACCCTTTATTAGTTGTAACGGTACAGATTTTCATTTTCATAACTTTGGTATATATTTTATTATAAGTGAATTTTCTTTTATCATTGTTTTGTTTATGTTCTGAAAAAAACAAAAATATTTTGACTTTCATTTTAGTACAGGATATTTTTTTTTTAAATATTACTAGAGTAACGTTATGAGCTCTTGTAGTAATAACTATCATTGCTTATCAGAAATAATCGATGAACACACCTTTATACGTGTGACGTATTGACTTTTTGTATTTTTTAAATATTTAATTTCATGACTTTTCCAGTTTCTGCAAACACTTTGATGTACGTTTGTATCAAATATTATTCATTTGAACAGAAATATTATATGATATGCACTGAAACTACTCCATTCTCAACACGTCTAAAGAGATGAAGGAGAAATCGGTCTTAAAATTAATTTATATTTTTAGGAAACGTATCCATTTAAATTATCATGTCCATTAATCTTATTATAGACATTTAAACAATAAGAAGCATGCATGGCTGTATCAATATGCTTCAGAAACTGTTCAATAATATTTTGTTTAAAAACAATCAATAAAAACAGTTGCGTCAGCTTTTAGCCTTACGTAATAAAACCCACTTTTGTACACCAGACCAATGAATGGCAATGCCTCCATGTAAGAGAGGATTTGTTTCACTACCTTGTCCAAATTAAAAACTGAGAGGCGTTGGCTACTAGCTATGTTGGATATTTAATATCATTCTGCCAAGTAGTTTCATCAGAATTAAAATTTTAACTATATTTTCTCCGTATATTTTTCTCTTATAATGCGCACAACTTTATAATGATATAAAGAATTTAAAATATACCTTCAAGACTACGTATGCAGAGGACTGATTGTATGTTTCCCTTATCGGCACGTTTTATTTCCACAGATAATTTTTGTCGGCAATAAAAAAAATTGGTATTCGTTACACTGAAGTTATTAGTAATCTGAGACCATAACCAAAAAGTAGATATTTACGTTGCTCATTTTTATTCACATAGTTCTTTCCTTGTTCCCGATTTAACAAGTAGAAGAAAGAAAGTAACAGAAAATTGTGAATAAAATAAAACATAATATGTGCATGTCAATATAAGTCAAAACTTATAAAATTTTTTTGGTAAATGATTTATGTAACAAAGTTAAAGTTATTTAAATAACCTAAAAAAAAATAATAAAAAAACATCTAATGCGGATTAGCATAAGGAAAAGCTAAATTTGAATTCGTGTTTATTTATAAACATTTTCTCCAGGTTCCTATGGTATGGTAATCTAACCTCTTTTTATCACCTAATGTATATAAATTAAAATGTTTCTATAAATTACTGATATTTGAAAGACAATTGAATTCCCAACAAAACAAACAAAGAATCGAACCGTTTTCAGCAATGATACAACAGCTTTTTATCATTCTCTAGACCACCTATATATTATACTCGTATATTATTTTTGACCACTGATATATGAAATATATAATGAGAAGAATTGTTGATAATTAATAATTTCTTCCGGCTTCAAATCCGGTTGTGACAGATAATTATCTATTCCAGAGGGCACCATTCTATTTTAATCATATGGGGAAGATGAGGAGGGCTCACCTAGAGGGCACCATTATATTCTAATCATATGGGGGAGGAGCTGAGGAGGGCTTATCTAGAGGGCACCATTCAATTCTAATCCTATGGGGAGGAGCTGAGGAGGGCTTATCTAGAGGGCACCATTCTATTCTAATCATATGGGGGAGGAGCTGAGGAGAGCTTATCTAGAGGGCACCATTCAATTCTAATCCTATGAGGGAGATGAAGAGGGCTTATCTAGAGGGCACCATTCTATTCTAATCATATGGGGAGGAGCTGAGGAGAGCTTATCTAGAGGGTACCATTAAATTCTAATAATATGATGGAGATGAGGAGGGCTTATCTAGAGGTCACCACTTTATTTTAATCATATGAGGGAGATGAGGAGGACTCAACTAGAGGGCACCTTTATTTTCTAATCATATGGGGGAGATGAGGAGGGCTTATCTAGAGGGCACCATTGTATTCTAATCATAGGGGGGGGGAGGTTAAGTATTCATTTCGTGGAATAAACACAGAAATAAAAGTCTAGCTCTAGGCCGGATTCGAACCGGTGGCGCCGCAGTTGAGGTTGCAAAGCCTCAACTTCATAGCTACAGCCAGTAGTGCTCCACCCCTTACTTTTTTGTCTCCCTTTCTTGCCATTTCTGGAATACAAGTTTCGGTTCGATCGAATAAAAATTTATCATTTAAACCATTCTTAAATTATAAAATTTTATAGCAAAAAAGAAATATGAAAGTGAACAACTACTCATCTTAATGCGTTGATGAAGATAGACTTATTTCATTTGATTAATTCAACAAAACGAAACCAGAATCAGATGCTAAGAAACCAGATGGTCCTCTGTTGTAATGAGATGTGTAAGAGTTTATGATGGCGATATCAAAGTTGGTATGACCCATGCTTATTCTGGTCACAAACACTTCTTTTCTGTTTCCTCTGCTAGTGCTTACACAATGTTTTGTATCCTTTTTATTTCTTAATTTGTTTGTTATAGGTTGCTTTTAGGTTTATTTTGTATTTTGATTTCATTTGGCTAATATATTTGGAAAGGTGAAATGATCATATTAGCAGGTTTTAGTACATAAACATAACAACGACAAAAGAAAAAGAAAATTCATAATGAAATATACATCAAAGTTATAACTTTCATGATTTTATTGTTTTTTTTATTACTGCTATAAATCGCTTTAGAAGTTTCAGGTTTCGATCAACGATCAAATTGCATAGAATCATTACGGACACCACGTTTAAGCATATACTGTTAACTATGGAATTATTTCTTACCCAAAAAATAATCTTCCATAAAAGTTTCAGTGTTAAAATTTACTAATTTTTTATTTTTAAATAGGTCAAAGGATATGGAAGATGAAAACGGGGAAAATCTGATGTATATTATAGTAGTGGTCATGGCCCAACTATATAATTTGATAACATTGCAGGATTTTTTCTTTGGTCGATGTAATGAGATCCCAAACGACATTAATCGTCGAGGCTAAGCTTATACTTTGTTTTGAACTCGTCGACGTCGACAATTCTACTGGTAAGTATAATTAACTGCAAAATGGTTTTGCTATTTCCTTCAAAGCTCCTATAATACAAGCTGTCCTATTTTATTATTTATTAAGTTAGGTCTATCAAACCGTACCCAGACCCTCCTGGAGGTGATATCAATAAACAGGGCTGCTGTACATGCAAAATGGAACGATCTGCACCCAAATCACGACCCAGAAGACGCCTACTACCAAATGAGCAGAAAGGAGCAAGTTGTGCTCTTCAGGCTCAGAACAGGCCACAACGGGATGAGGGCATACCTCTATAGAAAGTTTGGCATTGGGAAAAGCTCTCTCTGTGGATGTAGAACTGGAGACCAGACTGCAGAGCACATCCTACAGTCGTGACCTCAGCTAGAAAACACCAGGAAGCGGATCTGGCCAAACCCTACCGACTTGGCGACCAAGTTCTACGGAGGATCTCAAGAAGACCATTAAGTTTACAATTTTACTCCTGGACATCACCATTTGAGGGAAGATCGAGGAAGAAGAAGAAGTAGTTAGGTTTTGTCTAGACATTGAATACAAATGGTTAGTTAAAAATGGAATTATTAACTATGCCTTATAAAAATCATTAACAATAAGAAATAGGCATAGTAAACGCAAAGATTCAATCTCTGGCCGAACCCAAATCCATAAATCAGCCCTAACCGCAAACCCCCAGCTACGTTAAACCCTGACAGGTTAACAATTTAGTTTTGAGCTCGTGTCTTTTTAGTGATTCGTTCGTTACTAAAGCCTCTTTTCTTTTACATCACTGACAACATTTTCTGCCAGTAAACATATTTTCATGTTCCTGCTGACTGTCGGTAATGATCAAAGAATGTTGATAACATTTCCCCTTGACAATGTTCCCTTCCACCAACGCAATACATAATTACGCATACACTATTTGTAATATAATTAAATTGCAAAATGATATTTATTAAATGAATTTTAGTGAATGTTGCTGATCTTTACCGGACGCAGTTCAGGAAATTTAGAGATACGGATAAATATGATTCTAGATTAGAAATCAAAGGTCAATTTATTTTTAAGGATTTGTGAGTAATTAGCATTATATTTATTACCACAAAGTCAAATACAGTGAATTAAATAATAATTTGATTAATTAAGCTCATTAAATTAGCCTAATAAAAGTTAACTGTAATTCATAAAAATCAAAGAAAGGGGACCTATGCTTAACTTAATATCCTATGTATAATACTGTGTATCTCTTTCATTAATAATAGGATTATGCCATTTATTTGTTTAGAAAATAATAAGTTTGTTTTGTTCTTCTCTTTGTCATTAAAAAAAATATATATACAAAAGACACGCAGCGGCTCTTTGGATGTTGAGAGGTGTTGAGGTGCCACACCACTTCCAATGTTCTCATTTTCTCTCTGATGCTTGCGCTGTCGAATTTTCTCCCACTGACGGAAAAAATTCTGTCAGTGATGCCATAAAATTCGAACTATGTCCGAAGGGCTCTTAAAACCTCCTCCGCTGATCTGCCCGGTACTGAGTGTGCCATAGCCACCTTACTGAATACATCGATGACAATGACCTAATCATAACCTTTCCAGATGAACAAATCCACCTGTAAGTCGCAGAGCGGCGCGTTCGTGGAAGGTCTCTTCTTGAACTGCACATGGTGGATGCCGATAATATTTCGTCCTGAGGCATAGCTCGCATTCTCCGAGAATTTCCTGGATTGTGCGTTTCATGCCTCACCAGAAATATTTGCGTCTTAACGATTGTAGAATCTCGTTCAGCCCACGATGATCATAGTATTAACCATCGCTGAATAGAAACTTAGTTCCTGTCAACTTAGTTTATGACCCCTTTCTGGAGTAACTAAAATCGGAAAGTGAATCACCTTGTTTTAAACAAAAACAATAATAATTACCAGTCGAACTTTTTAAGTGTTTCGAACATGCACATCCTGACTAGATCGGCTATCTTCATTGGTATTTCCTGCCATATGATCAATATTGTAAAGCTTCTGGTAACCTTGTAGTATTATAACCCTTTTTTAAATCGATATAAAAATGATGAATACTTTTGTATTCTATTTTTCTGCAATATTTACTATAATGAACAGTTTGATCAATATTTGAAAGATTTCACCAAAAACCACATTGGTAGTTTCCTTAATTTCCTGGGAGTATTTTCCGATTCAAAAACTCAAGATTATGTTTGTTCCTTCAATGATTGTTAAAATCTAAACTCAATCACTTTTTATGAATGAGGATAAGAATAGATGCTATCCATTCTTTGGGAATTTTATCGTGCATTTTTAATCAATTGGTGGATTTTAGTATCTTTAGCTTTATAAGATTTTAATTTTTAAATTGCTTTCATTTTACTTGAATCTTCTACAAATTGCGTGGAAGTCAGTAGGTTAGGAGATTGAACCTAATTTCTCGTATTCAAATTACTTTTCATAGTGTTTAATAGACTTATCCTATACATCTGCTGGATTAACGAAGTTTTTTTTCATATGTGAGGAATGCAAGTTATAAATATAAAAAAAATATGTGTTAAAGTAAATTTATATAGTACAAGTAAGAGCTGAGTCCTATGATTCACATGATATATTTGTTCAAATGTGTTTGCATTCTGACTATTCTTTGATTAAACAGGTGTAAGCTTCTTCATGTCGACGAAAATTCTTCTCTGTATCAGTCTCAGCTTACATGGGGACAAAGCGGTGAAAAGTAGCCTAACAATAATAACAAAGGCTCGTGGCCGATACCGCTTGCCACTGTCCAAACCCAAAACAGCAATCTTGATGCAATCCTCCCATCAACGTTTCGATCTACTCCTGGGACGTATACCCGTCGGCTCAGTGTTTATTAACATTTTAGAGATCCGTTTGTTATCTTACACGCCCATCTTATTCGCCGCAATTCTATAACCTGAATTATATTTACTGGGTGAACTTCGACCAAGGGAACAGTGGGAACGTTGCTACCTCCCAGGTTTTGGTGGAGGGGCAATCTCCCGGAAAATTGGGTTTACATAGGGCGTCGGCCTATGAACTCCGGAACAGAGGGAAGCTGAAGTTCTTGGTGGATGTCACTGCTCCTGGCCCCCTACTTCAAGGTTAATGCTTAGTCGTTTGAGAATAACATTTACGGGACGAGCCGTTGTTGAAATATAGAAGTATCCAGGAATTGTTTTTGTGTTAAGTTTAGTGTGTAAGTGAGAATAGATGAGAGAATCGGATTAAATAATTACTAAACCCATCTTAAGCTAGTTCACTACATTTCCTCCAAATCTGGAGCAAATTGGACGATGCTTTTTCGAAAAATCGGTATAGCGACGAAAATAAGTTTACGCAAGCTTAAGCGAAATAGGTTGACGTAATCTGATAAAACATAAGAATGGAAAAGAGGAAAGATATGGACATAGTGGTGTCCTACTACCTATCTAATTTATTTACTTTATTCATAAATAAACTATTTATTGGAAGATAGTTGATTGATCGTGTGTAATATATAAAAGGGTGATGGTCATTATATCCATTTGGAAATATATATATCGTTGAAGATGGCAGCGGTAAAAGAAAAAACTCAAATAGTAATCAAACTATTTAATGCGAGATAACGTTTAGCCCCACTCTGCAGGGGGCTAAAAAACATACAAACAACTAAAATAAAGTAACAAAGTAAAAGAATAGATAACAAAAAATAAGTAAGAAAGTAAGTAAGAAAGTAAATTAAAGCAAATAGAAATTAGATGTGCAGTGAAAATTATGAATTAACAAAAAAGGTATTAGAGAATTACAATGTAAACGGAAATAGAAACAAATAAAAAAGTAGTTAAAAAACGAAATATAAAAATACATTACATACTGAAAGACAGAAAAAGGGGAATAAGAATAAAAGTTAAGAAAAATAAAAATGATAAAGAAAATTAGACACCCACTTTACTCAGTAGTTTAAATATTTTAATGATTATTTGATTTTTTTGGTTGACCGGAACATCTTACTTTTATAAAAATATTTATTGTTTGGATGGTCATTTAATTTCAATTAAATTGTTTTAGAGAGTGTTAACGCCATATTTTGTTGTTACCTTGTAAATAATTTATAGATGGTATTTGAGTTGTATTAGTGTTTAATTTACTTACATTTATTTTTATTTATATGATTTTAATTGGTAAAGTTATTCGGGACGAAGAAAAATATGTAATTATATTTGTGTGTTATAATGAGTAGTAGAGACAGTTGCTAAGGGTTGATAATCGTCGCTAAGGCGCCACCTAGCATCGGACCGGCCATGTTAGTTTTTAGTTGAGTTCCGGCTAATTAGTGGACATGATGGCATGATGGTCTAAGCAGCCCTGTCTGCGTTTGGTTGATGTTATGTTATTAGACATTTTTTTTTACTGTTTTAGTGGTCATTACAGTTAGGAATCAGACCTTTTCTGTGTTTCCATTTTAACGTCAGTTCCCGCTAATTAGTTACCATGGGAGTGTCTAAGCAGCTCTGTCTGCGTTTATAATTTAATAGTTAACAGACATTACAGTCCGAAACCAGACCTTATCTGCGTTTCGACTTGAATATTAATCTTTGTTAATTAGTCGGCTCGCCTAATACATTAAAATAACTAGACCCTGTCTGCCCTTAATAAGTGCCAGTGTGGCCATCTTGGCTTTTGGGACATTTCGATTGTTTGTGAGCCATTGCACTAACTTTGTACCAGTTTAAAATTGCAGCGGTGTATGTAGCTACAGAGCTGCGACCTACACATCTCGGCAGCACTCTACCTCTGACCTATCGGGGTGAAGCAACTTTTCGTCGACCAGTCTTTATTTTATATATTTATATTTTTTTTTTGTAAATTAGTTTCTTTAAGTTTTCATAATTTATCTAACTATTTTATTTTTGTCTGAGGCCTTTTTATTTTTACTTGTATTCATTGTAAGTCATGTTTTGTTTATATTTTATTATTATTAAATGTCTAAATTGATCAAATAAATGTTTATACTTGCTATAAACCGACTACATGCTACATGCTACCGAACTTGCTAGTTTTTTGTTCTTTTAATAGCCTTCCAACAAAAAGACATAGTCGATTTGAGGTAGCTTTAACAGAGAGTATTTTCATTTTTCAAATTAATTGGGATGATTTTACATTCTTGAAAATTTAACTTCAAAACCGCTCATTTCTGTGAGATTGATTCATTAACGGTACTGTAAGTTAACATTTATTAACCATGTAAGTGCTTGATCAAACCTACCTCTTTATGTATTGATAATAAATTGAATCAATGATGATACGAGCCAGATGACTATATTTTTAAAAAGTAGGGAAGAGGAACAGTCCTTTACCTCTTTTGTGAATTATTATAACCGTTGTCCTGTTTAGTGCTGATTCAGGAGCTGAATTGACGATTTTAAACTTCATTCTGTAAGTATTCGTTCCTGTGACAGATTATATGATGTCATTGACAGGTCCATACATCCGGTCAATGAAGATTTTCAAAGATTTGTTTCTGCTTTTCAGCATTTCAAAATTCATTGTGAGCGATTCAACTCACTCATACTTACATCATTATAATTTAAATCATACTATTAATAATTGCGCATTTTGATAACTAGTTTATTGAAAACCAAGCATATATGTTTCTTATTGTGTATGAATGTAGAAATTAAAAACTGAGTCTGAGTTACAAGTGTCTAGAGTAGTGGAATTGTTTAAAATTTCTCATAAAATATTTAGGAAATATTTTATATATCTTCCTTTCTCCAACTTGATACATTCCACCTTGTTTTAATACATTACTAGTAATTTTCAACGTTCTTAGGATACATCAAATCCAATGATACCGTTTGAAAGAGCATTAGATTTCCTTTCTGAAAGCTACATAAGATAAAATATTTGAAAATTATAAATAATGAAAATCTAAATTTTAAAGAATAAATTTTTAAATGAAATAGTTATCCTGAGCTAAAATGGATTTTTATAATCTTTAATATGGACACAGATGCCTGCTTAAAATAAGTTGAAATCAAGAAGATTCGATTTAATTTATTTTTGTGAATAACAGGGCTTAGTGTAACCCTATAAGTCCTTTATCAATTAGAACCGCTCTAAGACTTACGTCTAATAACGTGTCTACATATACGCTATTTTCAAATATGAGTAAATGTGTATAAGGTTTATAGTCTGAAGAATTATTTTTGACATTTGGCACGGTCACATGCTTTTCAATATCTAATAGATTACATTTTCGTACAAGAAAATGTTTGAAATTTTGGGTTTGTACCATTTATTTCTATTCGCCATATTATATAGCAGTGGTTCACAACCAGGTTTCCGCAAGCCTCTTCCAGGTGGTACGCAAAATAATTTAAGAACGGGCTTTCAGCATTAGCTTCACTTTAATTTTAAGAAAATCACTTTAATTTTATCAAATAGTCCTTATTATTTTTGAAGGGTTCCTCCATCTTCCTACTTCTACCAAAAGGGTTTCACCCTTTTTCTACTTATATTAAAAGGGATCCACCATTTTCCTACTTCTATTAAAATAGTTTAGCCGTTTTTCTACTTCTACCAAAAGGGTTCCGACATTTTCCTACTTCTACCTATATATAATACCTATCTATAGATAAAACGTATTTGTAGTAATATTTAATTTGTTTTTGTAAATTCTACCAGCTCAAAAAAAGTCTGCGCCCATAGTACAAGAGCCCAAGAGGAGAAAAAAGGCAGTTATGTCACCCCAATTTTTGATTACTTTAATGAAAACTAGGTATAATTACTAGTCAAAATTGAAGAGTCTGCCAAGTATAGGTAGGGGGAATAAAAAATGGTGGCTGTTTAAAAACCTTTAAAAAACACTAATTCGGAGTTCTATATCTTAAAAACTACCAACAACACTAGAAAACCTAAGAGCACATTATTTAAAGAAAGTAAATATTTTTTTGAAATATTAGCCCTAAAAGAGCTATTTACGTCCAATAGTTCTCGAGATATAGCTTTTTTAAAAGCAAAATTTCTAAAAAAATCTACTGAAAGATTAGTAGTTAGTTAATTTATTTTGTGAATTCTATATCTCAGGAACTATGTGACGTACAGATGTCAATTAACACTCAAATTAAAGCTATTTTAATGGACTATAAAGAAGTTTATGAACTTTACCTTCGCAGGAATAGTAGTTTTCAAAATATTTGCTAAAATAAATTGATTTATAGTTGTTCGAACATTAAGTTTGATTTATGAAAAAATTCATTTCAGAAACCACTGGACGTATAGATGTTTGCCAGCGCTCAAATTAAAGTTAGTTAAATTTACTACAAAATAGTTAATATGATATTTGACAAAATAAACTCACAAAATTTTTATTTTTATTGTTCGTATAAAATGTTGGATTTTTGAAAAAATATATCTCTAGATCCATAAAACGCACATACGTCTGCCAACACTCAAAATAAAGGAAATGTAACTTACTATAAAGTAGTTTATGACACTTATCTCCGTAGGGGTAGTAGTTTTTATGATATTCACATCTGAATATGAATTTGGCAAATAAAAATTTGTCCGAACAACTATAAATCAATTTATTTTAGCAATTTTCATGTAAATTATTACTTCTACATAGATAAACATCATAAACTACTTTATAGCTGATTAAACTAGCTTTAATTTTATTGCTAATAGATATCTGTACGTCAAATGGTTTTTGAGATATAAATTTTTCAAAATAAATTCACTAAATACTGATCTTTCAGTACGTCCCATACAACATTTTTATGAAATGTTGCTTTTTAAAAAGCTATATCTCGAAAACTGTTTAACGTAAATAACTCTATTAGGGCTCATATTTTAGCAAATTTACTCTTCTTTAAATGTGGTTCCCTTAGGTTTTCTTATGTTTTTCCTACTTTTTAAGATATAGAGCTCTGAATGAAAAGTTAGTTTTTTTTATCGCTTTGAAACAGCCGCCATTTTTTATTCACCCTACCTGTACTTGGCTCATCAATTTTGACTCTTAATTATACATAGTTTTCATTAAAGTAATCAAAAATTGGGGTGAGATAACTGCCTTTTTTCTGCTCTTGGGCTCTTGTACTATGGGCGCAGACTTTGTTTTGAGCTAGTGGAATTTACAAAAACAAAGTAAATATTACTCCAAATACGTTTTACTCAAAATACTAAAGTAAAACATTAAAGTTATTCAAAATGCATAATTATAAGACAAAATGCAAACCTTATGTTGGTAGGTATGAAAATAAATTTTTTAATTGATCTGGAAGGAGAGGGGTGTATCTCTCTGATACCCCCTCTGCATAAACTCCATAGAACAATTAGAAACTGAACATTCATTAGAAAAAAACTTCTTTATCCTGAAAAAAAAGTGAAGAAAAAGAAACTCTTCATGATACTAATATGAATATGAATATATATAATCATCGAATATGAAACAGGTGCTACTAAACATTTTCTAACATAAATTTTGTTTATTTCTATAAATTTATAATTAATTAATAGTTTATTATAATAAACTAATAAATAATTTATACGTTTAAAGTTTTCATAAATTTTAAGTTTAAAGTTTATAATTATTTATAATAATTTTCAGTTTCCTAATAAAGTACAAATTAATACTTATTAGTTTTGAAGTTATTATTTACAATTAGTACAATGTCGCTGACTTGTACACTGCTGACTCATTCTTTTTAACTCCTGTAATATGACTAATAGTCGTCCCCTCATGAAATAAATTGTATTAGTGCTTTTATAGTTTGTCCCAAAATTAAACTAGGGGGGGGGGAAGTCATAATCAATAAGGTTGGTACATTTCAGCACAGAGAAGGCGAATAAAACCAAAATTATATATAGTTATTGAAGTGCTTTATTAGTTATTACAACTAATATTTGTTTGAAAAAAAATGTTTATTAAATAATAATAAAAATTTTAAATATTAAATAAAGGGGGCAGGAGTCCCCTGCTGGGTCGCCCATGGTTTGTATAACTGTATTCAAGAACTAATACTATTGAAACCCAGACAAAAATTCTTAATAGTTGGACCTTAATAAGTCCAAAGAGCACCCATCACCCAAATATCAGACTAAAGCAGTCGTAACAATAGTAACCCTACCAGCAATATATGTAATAGGAAATCCACTAAGGTCTTCTATTAGTACAAGAGCCGGGAAGAAAAAAAGGCAGCTATCTCACCTCAATTTTTTATTACTTTAATGGAAACTAGGTATAATTACTAGTCAAAATTGATGGGTCTGCCAAGTATAGGCAGGGGGAATAAAAAATGGTGACTGTTTCAAAACCTTAAAAATACATTAATTTTTTATTCGGAGATCTGTATCTAAAAAACTACCAACAACACTAGAAAATCTAAGAGAAAATATTTAAAGAAAAGTAAATTTGCTGAAATATTAGCCCTAAAAGATCTATTTACATACAATAGTTCTCGAGATATAGCTTTTTAAAAAGCAAAATATCTTAAAAATCTACTGAAAGATTAGTTAATTTATTTTGAAAAATCTATATCTCAGGAAATATGTGACGTACAGATGTCTATTAGCACTCAAATTAAAGCTAGTTGAATGGACTATAAAGAAGATTATGACCTTTACCTTCGTAGGAATAGTAGTTTTCATATTATATATATTTGCTAAAATAAATTGATTTATAGTTGTTCGAACTATAAATCAATTTATTTTAGAAAATTTCATGAAAACTACTACTCCTACGAAGATAAACATCATAAACTACTTTATAGCTCATTAAACTAGCTTTAATTTGAGTTCTAATAGTCATCTGTACGTCAAATGGTTTTTAAGATATAAACTTTACAAAATAAATTAACTAACTCCTGATCTCAGTACGTCCTATACAACATTTTTATGAAATGTTGCTTTTTAAAAAGCTATATCTCGAAAACTATTTAACGTAAATAACTCTATTAGGGCTCATATTTTAGCAAATTTACTCTTCTTTAAATGAAGTTCTCCTAGGTTTTCTTGTGTTGTTCCTACTTTTTAAGATATAGAGCTCCGAATGAAAAATTAGTATTTATCGCTTTGAAACAGCCGCCATTTTTTATTCCCCCTACCTATACTTGGCAGACTCATCTGACTAATTTTGACTAGTAATTATACATAGTTTTCATTAAAGTAATCAAAAATTGGGGTGAGATGAGCCTTTTTTCTCCTCTTTGGCTCTTGTACTATATGTAGAACTTTATCTGTGTCTAATGTTACTTGATCAATCATATTTCAATGAAAAATCAAACCATTTTTAAAATTTTTAAATCTTTATTATACTGAAAGTTTCTAGCTATACCAGCTGATCTTCAGCCTGCAATAATATATGATTCAGATTTAAAATTAAAAAAATAAATATATAAATTAATTTTTACTAGCCCAGTCTCAACCTTATTAGAAGCGAATATTAAAAGTAATTAGATTTTATTACTGAACAAAGTTAAATTTAAATAATATGATTATAAATATTTCTTTAAAAATAATACTTTAATTTTACAGATCTTGAAAAATAAAGACAATAAAATTACGGAAATCAAGATGTTATGAGGATATAATATAAAGAATTTTGATAAAGAATGAATAAGAAAAACAAGTAATATAAGATGATGAAAATGTAAGAAGATGAAAAGATAAGGAAACCAAGATGTGATTTAATTTTTTTTTTTAACTGAAAAATTGATATACAGGCATTGAAGAATGGAATTAAATTGTAACCCTTGCTAGGTATAACAATATAATTATTAATAGAAATTAATTTTCATAATTTTTGGTAGGAAATATATTTTTAGCTGTGGCCATTTCATACTAGATGTAGGATATTTATAAAAGGGGATATTTTCATCCAATACGTATTTAAATAATGATCACGTTAATTTTTCTTACGGTAAAATTTTAGCATGGCTTCTTCTACATAAAACTTTTTAACGTGTATTGTACATTTAATGAAAAGACCTTCCTTATAATGTTCTCGTTTTATACACATTTTCCATCAAAGAATTAGGTCTCTTCATTTATTTTTTTAGGTCTCTCTTAATTTTGTTTTTCATCTATACTATTTTAAGTATTTTATTTTCACTATCACACTGAAACTTTTATGTCCTACACATACATGCTCATTCAAATTTATGCAAGCGTCTTCTGAAAATACAATCCATTGCATGATTAAGGTAAAACAGCAATTTAAAAAGTTTTCATAATTATTCATAAGGCGTTGTATGCTTGCGATTTATAAAAAAAAAAATCCTAATTTATTTAAGAAATAGGAATTAGTTTTTCGGATACCTTTCGATAGGGAGAACGATAAAGGATAAATAATAAATATTATTAGGATTGCTCACAACAAGCTCCCGCCCCACCACTGCGAAATCCCTCGCCTCCATCCCCACCACTCCAGTGAAATCGCTGATTATATCAATTTGAACGTTTGAGTAATTAAATCGGAGACAAAAATAAAGCGATTAGGGCATTGCGGAGGAGCTGGCTAAATTAAACAGCGATAAGATATCCTTGAGAAGGTTGGGCATGTCGGCACGTCCATTCCTCCGTTTACGATCTATTGTTATTTAACGGGAGTAACTAGGAGGGGAGGCCAGTCGCAAAAATGAACCCGTTGACAGCTCACCTGGAGAGGTACCAGAAGCAGCCGCCTCTCATCAAGGACGATGACGATGGTGCAGGAGTCAGGAAGAGGCCATTTTCCAACTGTGTCCTATTCGTTCTTCTGGCAGTCTTCGTATTCTTTTTAGTAAGTCCTCTGGGTCGAGTCATGTTCAGTTCAGTAGGCGATTCTTCGAGAGCCCTTTATTATAGTTGACAAAGTTTAATTGTGGACAGGCCAAGTAACTGAAAATAGGAAACAAATTGTTCAATCTGTTACCTAGGGAAGGTTGCCAATGAGATTACAAGGGCAATTCAAAGTGCAGTAACGAAATAAGCAATCAAGATAAGTCTACGGAGAATTGAAGTTTTAATTTCACAGTGTGCCCACTATAATAACAAACAGACTGACAATTAAGTTTGAAAATAGCTTGCCTTCTGAAACCAATATGCCTTAAATGTGTATTTATTTGACTTAGGAATTCAATTCTAATAATTAGAGCCACGATGAATTTTTAAAATTTATATATCATACATTTAGAGAAACTTTGATGAATGAAATATGAATTGTTAAGAAAACATGTTGACTAATTTCATAAAATGTCTTGCAAAAATGTGATTAAAATTGTGCCGTAAACTGGAATATTAACATCCATATTTTGAGTTAATATGTTTTACTTTTAATAGTGTTTCTGGATTTATCAACTTATTTCAATAAACATTTACACTTATATCATCGTTTCTCCAAAGGCTTGGTAGGTCTCCAGGTTTAAACTACAAATTTCAATTCATACACTTTACTTGATTATCGTATGATCATTTAAGATGTGGATAAAAATTCAGTTACAGTTTAATTTGACATCATCCCTTAAATATTTTTTAATATTACAAAGAAAAAAATTTACTATCTATAATAGTTTAGTTAAAAATAAATAAACAATTATTACTTAGTAATAGGAAATAATAAACGGTAATATAATAATTATAAGTATTGCTGTTTTTAAAATAGATTGTCATTGCTTTAGACTAAATTTTTAAGAATTAAATATGAAAATTATCAAAATATTAATACAAATATGTGAGGTTCTATATATTGTATTTAAAAATCTATAGACCTTCTTAGCGCATAAAAAAATAACCTATTCTTTATTTATGTATAATACCTATCGCAGAACTCATATTAAAATAAAAATTAATTAGCACATTATATGAAATATTTTTACCATCTATTGGGAGCATAAAAATACGTTTTATCACAGTAAAAACATTATATTGCTTTCAAAATTTACAAACGACCTACAAATGCAGCTAGCTTATCCCTCTAATAATTAAAAATATGACCTATTATTATAAATCACATTAGAGAAGGACCTTATGAGGGGGTTTAGGTCAGAGCCATGTAAGTCCAATAATCTTCATTTTGGGATACTGATGTTCTTACTAGAATTACTGTGATAAATTCACATTTCCCAATTATGCCTATTGAACCAATTGAATATCGATGTTGATTAAATGTAATTGTGAATCAACATTGTCTAAAATTTACTTTTTATTAATTTTAAATATCTGAAACTGATTTTCAACCATTTTCAAGTCATTAAATACAATTTATGAGGTTTATAAAATATTTAAAGAACAAAGCTGAGAACTATTGTGAGTTGTGAGTTATGGTCGTTTACTTGTTCATTCAACTGCTTAGCTCTTCTTGATTATATATCTGGACTTAGCATTGTAAAATGTCAATTACACCACTCTGACTTTAACTCTTTCATATTTTGGTTTAAACGTCACATAAAATTTAGAGTTGGAGGAAAAACTAATCAAGTTATATTTTTTTAAAGATGAGATTGTTGCTATTTGCCTGTTCATGAACCAAATCTACTATTTAAAAAGTTGTGATGTTATAAATAATTAACTTGTAATTATTGACAATTTCACAGTTTTGTAAGTTGTAAAGCAACTAGGTTCAGGCGCCAAGCAAGCTTATTTTTGCAAACATGTAAGTTGATTACTTTTTTCTGTAACCAGACAATTTGAGAATCTGATAATACATTGTCAATTCATAGTTGGGCAATAAGACATTAAAAAAACATTTTCTTTTCTTAATTTTTATAATTATTAAAATATGAGGGGCCTTAATATCTATTTAAAGGTTTTTCCAATTATAGTAGAAAATTGTTTAAATTTTAATTTTTTAAATTTAAATTTTTTACAGCTATACCTGGTCAAGAATGTCCTGGTACTTATGTTCATCAACGATATCTACGAAGACTCTATGTCAACCAGACAACTGTCAGTATGGCATTTCCGCGCAGGAGATGTCGTTACTGCGTAACGTTCCAATATGTAGAAAACAAAATTGATTTTAACTAGAGAAATTCTGTCTCTATTGACATTGTCAAGAAAACTGGTTGAATTAAATGTACTACTTTTGTTAAATCCATTTGACTTGTTTAATATACAGCTGGTGTATGCATATTTCAATAAATATTTGTATACCTCTTCTTTCTTACAATGAGTTAAAAAAAATTTACTTATTTTAATGCACATATTTTTCGGATAAAAATGAAATCGTGTTTTTTTCGGTCCATTAGATATGAATCATTATTTTTCAAAGGTTCTTCATGGATATATAGATTTAATAGGGCATTAGGTAATGCTGTTGCGTAAGTCAGTTGTGTTACGGTCTTCCGCATTTTCATTATCTTCTGCAGTTTGGCGTTGACATATTTTGCTTTGATATAAATTTTTCATTCCAAAATCTATTACAAGTTTGGTTTATATTTAAAAAAAAAAATAAGTTACACTGGTTTGTTTTATTTGTAGTTTATTTGACAGTTTTTACATACATAAATATTAGCAACGTTGATATAAGCTTTTTTTTCTTTTAATCCTCATTGGTAGTATCTTCACGAATGACAAATCTTGAAATTAAAGACACCAAGTATCACAATCTTATTCCAAAGAATCCAGTACTCGACAAACTCGTCTTGGTGGAGTAATTAGCTTGGCCTATATGCATTGTTAAATTTATTTCTTCTGCTACTGGAATTCAGCCTAAAAAAAATCTTAATAATTCTAAACTAAACCACAATATTCGCTTAAATCTTATATTTAATGAAATAGAAAATATAAATAACAATAATAAAAGTAAAACACAAGAAGAGAAGTCAATAAAAAGAGGGGGGAAATTTGTTTGAAACTAAAACTTTGTCAATATTTCATTGGTTAACTGATTTTCAACTACGATAATATTAGCGGTTGCCTATCTTCAAGGAGATCACATTTTACATGTGTGATGAATATTTTAAATAAATTAAAATATATCAACTTTTTCTACTTAAATAGATCCTGAACTAACCTTTAGCTTCAAGGATCTTATATTTTATTAATTTTTAATTTCTCTTATTTTTTGTTTTTATTTAAAATTTTCATAAAACAATAATGAAGACTGCTGAAGTAGTAATTAAAAAAAAAATAAATGTTTCATTTTTGTTTTGTTTTTAAGATTTTCATAAACATATTCAATTATCCAGATCACTTCTGACATTCTTTGGAGCGTTTTTCGATCAATTGTTTTTCATGCTTCACATTATTCTGATGTTCTCACAAAACAAATTTCTTTTAGCAACAATTATAAATTATATTGAAATAAAGTTGAGTTTACAGTATCAGTAATGTTTATTTATTTTTTAAAAAATTAAATAATAATCAGGGGAATCTGCATTATTCAGGGTCTTACAGTGTTTAATAATTTCAGATAAGTGGTTTCTTGAATCATTTATGCCATAAAACCTTTAAAACGTTATATGTATAATGTTGTTAACCATTATATATATATAATTTTATATTTTTAAATATCATATGCCTGAATGGATATTAGGACACGACTTAGGTCTTAATCTAGTCGACAAACTAAGTAAAAAATTCCGAAACTTTCTCATGCCACCTGAATAAAGAAACAAACCAAATTGTAAAACTCGGTCAAGATCGATTTTGGTTTACTGAGGTTATATTTTATACAATGTTTTGTGATTTGAGAGATTATGACCCCACAACTTCATATATTCCTCTATGCACATCGTTTTCTAAACGGACGCCACAAATCCCATCAAAGTAGTTTAACAACTCGACTTAAGATTTAGGGAAAATAACAAAATAATTGCATTACTTCATTTAACTTAGGTAGTTTAGGGAGCGAAAATCGAAGAACCTTGTTCAACACTTTTCTCTCTAGCAAAATTCGATTATATGGTTGTAATCAATGATAGGGTTCGATTTCAGCTTATTTTGCTGAATAGAAAAAAGGTTTGCATTATGTTGCGTTATTTTATTTATTTTATAGGAACTTAAGACATGAATTCATAAGGATCAAATATTGCATTTCATAAACTGATTCTAACCTATTATTTCATTATGTATCTGGGTTTTATTGATTACAGATTCTTCTATTTACCAAATAAATATAAACTAATTAACTTGTTAATGAAAGTCTATGGAGTAACGCGTCAAACCACTGTTCTCGCCCTAACAAAGCCCATTAATTTTCTTTCAAGATAAACTTTAACGTGCTAAGAAGGATTTGAACTTGGTCCTTTTAACGTAAGAAACGCTTGACCCACTATAATAGTTTGCTTAATATATTATCATATTTCGAATAAAAATAAAATTAGATACAGTACTTTGTAATTTATAAAACTTAATTTTATTTATACTATTTAATTGTAATTTATACAATTCTTAAAATAATGTAGGTCGGTGTTACGTGCTTCCTCAACTCTTAAGTCATGATTCATTTTAGTATGTTTTCTATTTAAAATAATGTATATAAACACTATTTTCATTATTAAATTAATCAAGTTTCTAAATTTTGAAGTTTCTCTTAAATTTAAAAATAGGTTACTCTGTGGTAAAGTACCGTGCTATAATTATTTTCTGTTTCACTGTAGCCGTGAGTCAGCCCTGTGGGTTCGGGAGCTCTCTGAGGTCCACCCAGCCTCATAAAATGGATACCTTTAATTGGGTAAAAATCTAGCGGTCGAGCTTGGTTCTAACCAAATCACCTCCTTGCACCACCGTTGGTCTCGTAACAGTACTTCCTGAGAAAGAACAGCACCCTTGACTCCTCAAGAGTTATAGCTGTACAGATGTAATTTATTATGGTACATAATTCTTTTCACCATTATCTAATTAATTATCTTCTTAAAGTCATATTTAATATATAATAGTCATTTATTGGATAGTTAATTATGGTATGAGGCAAAAACTTTAACGCTATTATTTTTATTCAAAATAACTGAAGTCATTTTCAGTACATTTCTCACAATGCTCAACAAATTCATTAATACCTTGTTCGGAGAAATGTTTTGGGTTTGAATCGAATAACCGAGAAGTGAAAATTTTACAATTTTTTTAAAATGTCATGTGCTTTAAGATATGGTAGCTGGAGACAAATCTCTTAATGGTAGGGGTGACATTAATTCTCATATATCATACTTGTTTTAACTAACTAATATTTTATATTACTTGGTCTGAAAATTGAAGTTCTAGTACATTAACCACATTAAGCAGAATTGTCTCCAATTGAATATAATTTTTCAGAGCACTAGACACATTTTCAAAAAACAAACTCCCAAAATAAAAACGTAAAAAGGTTTAATTTCTCAATTTCATCGATTCAATGAGAAAAGGTTTCTACAATTAACAGATAAAAAACTTGTTGGGTGCTGAAAAAAATTTATTAAAACTGACAAAAGGAATTTTGAATAAAAACAATAACGATTATTTTTATTCTATTTACTTCATACTCTAGAAAAGTGTACTTCATATATTATACCAACCAAATATATTTTATTAAAAATTTCATGAATTTTTTTGTGAGAGAGATAGAAAAAAAAATATTTTTTTCTATATTGTGACAAAATTTAAAGTTAAAGAAAAACAGAAAACATTTTCAAAATTTGTTTACTTTGTCTTCAGAGAGTTTTAAATAAAATGTACACACATATAAACATGAATAGTCACTGTTAGAACTATCCATTTTTATGTACTCTATAATCTTATTATAAAATATTATATTATCAATTTTTAGTTTAAATATTGAGTTATATCTTACCCAGAGAGGCTATAAAACGTGCTGTATTTCTTTCTCAGATATAATGGCACAGTATTTGAAGCAGTATTTGTTACATGCAATATTTAGAACGAATGTTTGCAGAGCCGAGCTCAAATAAAATTTATTAATATTCATGATAGGCGGCTGTTGAATATACATAGCTTCGTTCTTCGGTTTGTTAAGATATAGAACGAATTCGTCTAATATGTTCACACTCTGATTATATTATTGAAACATGCATTATAATTATGTTATGGCATACATGAATATATTATAAATGTCGTGTTTATTAATTAATTAATTAATAACAAATTCTCTCAGCTATTTTTCTAAATTAATTAATTAATTAATAAATTTAGAAAATAGCTGAGAGAATTATTTTTCAATTTAAAAATGATCTCATCCCTGTTGAAAGTGATTTTTTTATGCTTAAGACAAACATAAGAACATTCGAAGCATTTCATGAATTCATAGTTTGAATCATGAGGTTTCATTTTGTAATTTATTATTCTTAATATTACTTATTAAAAATTTATCCCTTAATGTTTATTTATAAACAATTACTTTTATACTTTTTTTTAAATATAATTTTGTTTTTACTTTTTCAGGAATAAATTTTAATTTGAGAATATATAAATATATTGTAATGATATAGTAATTACTTAATCAGTAAGTTTTGAAGTATACCATTTACCTTTTAAAAAAATTGTTTTTTCCAAAAACTATTTCTGAGTAATCAAATATATTTATAAAAATAATTTCGAAACTCCTTAATAATAAATAAACAAAATTATTTAGTAACTGGATTCTTACAATCGGAACCTGCTTTAAATAATTGCAGAGCTCTTAATTACAAACTATTCTGTAGTCCAAATTAAAGCCATATCAAAATTATTTCATTATCTCGCTTTGAAAAAGTTCAACTGAAAATAAATTAATTAGCAATAGAATATAAAAAATAATAAGATAAAATAACTATATAATTAATAAAACTGTATTTAAATTGTTAAGTTAGTGAGTTATATTTTGATCACATTTAATAGAATGAAGCCCCAGGCTATGATAATATCTTTTTAGTACGTCTACTTCAAAATAAAACCAATTTTTTTGCCAGATTTACCACTATTTAATCAAAGCAGGGATATGTAGTTTTAAATACGATTTTCTAAATTTATTTTTAATAAAATGGCGTTTAACTTTGAATTCAATTTAAGTTTAACTTGATTCCCAGCTGCTCCCAATTTTAATTTCTTTTTTTATTGTCGTTTCAAAAATTAAATTTAACGAATGTAAACGACTAGATTAGAAATAATCCGTCAAATACTAAAAAAAAAATTAATTATCAAATATTTTATGAATGAAATTTAAAATACCTTAATAGAATGTAAAATAACCGGGATGTTACTCTTCTCAGGGTAAGCGAGTGTTCTAAACCATAGACCTTTGGCAAACATCACAGCAACGCTAATTAGTGTGCTGTTTGTCAAGCCGCTTTTTGCGTAATTAATTCTCTTTGAAAACTATTCCTTGTTGAAAATAGAGTGATTACATTATTAAGGGGATTTGGATAATTGATTGCATTATTGTCGAACTCATTCCCTTAAGGTAGAATGTTTAAATCGTGATTTTATGTGGCTCATTCCCTTAAGGTAGAATGTGTAAATCGTGATTTTATGTGGATCGTTCCACATAATTTGTCTAATCGTACTTTACTTCTACTTATATTTCCTGAAGCAATTGTATCTTATCGCTAATAATAAAAACAAAACTTTTTAGAAACTGAATACTCAATTTTTGAAAGATAGTACTATTTAGTTCAATAGTACCTTTGAACTGGAAACTGACGTAATCCATTGATAATAAAAAAATGTTCTTAGAGCATTTTATGATTAATGTTTCACTTTTTATTAATATAAATTTTAATTTTTCTTTCAATACGTCAGGTTTGAAAATGGTTTATAGAAAACGATTAAAGTCTATGATTTAGTAAATTTATAAGTAATGAATACGTATAATGACTTTTTTTTCGAAAAAAGGATATACATGATAAGAGGTAAAAAAAATTAAACTAAGATTAAAAAATAATAATTATTAATTTGCGTGTCCAAAAATTGAAAAATGTTATGTAAATTGTCTTAATTTCAAAACAATTTTGAACAAATATCCTAAGATTTGAAGTGACTTTCGGTTAGTTCCATTTATAGACTAAAAAATATAGTGGTTCTCTTCTTCAGGTTTCATAAAAAAATTTCAATATTATTTGATAAATAAAACGTAAAATATTGGTCAATATAGACTAGCTGTATCGCAAACCTCTTCTGGTTAGCAAAATATCATTTAACCCCTTTTTGGTAGCCAATACAATTCCAGGTTAATAATCGTTTAATTATTAAACCTCATATTTTAAGTTAATAATTATTTTATCTTGACTTTTGATATATTGATTTTAATTTATTAAAATAAAAAATATAAAATTGGATGAAATATGAATTGCAAAATTTATGAAATGAATAATATAATACATAAATTAATCAGATAACGTATTCTATCGGTTGTCGTTACAGAAGAACGTTAATAGAAGTGCAAGCGTTTTAGAAATAATTTAAAATCAAAGAAACAAAATTTTAATATTCGTTTGTGTGAATATATTTTTTTCAAAAAATAACTGCATTAATGAGAACATTCGTAGGCAAGAACAGCCCTAACCGTGCCTTACCACTTTATACGCTTGTTAGTTTTCAAGTTGTGACTTAACACCATGTTTTAAATAATATCTATTAGGGCTAATTTTAGAATTTTATTTTGCCCGAAAATTAAAATGAGCTGGGCAATTTTTTATTATCGATGGAAGTAATAGAAAGTATTACTTATTACTTGAAATATAGTTATTTATAGTTCTATTTAAATAAAATAAACCATCCATACTTCGAAAACAATTTTTTTTCGATATTCTTCTGATTTGTATATAAGCCTTTTTAATGCTAGTATACCATATGCAATACCTTTTAAACATCGACAAATAAATTAAATTAAAATTAGAATGCGGTTTCGAATTCGTTACCTATCTCAGCCAGTAATAATCTGAGATATTAAAATATAAATATTTTTGAATTTGGTGAGCGATACCTCGTTGACGAGGCTACTGCTTTCAGTAATTTAACACGTTCGGGCGTCCAGTGAACGCGACCGTTAAGAAAACATTTCGTTTGTTATCGTTTCGCGATTTCCCTCTACGTGATTAGAGTATGTTCAGGTTGCAAAATCATAACCAACCTTGATAAAACGTCGAATTAGCGATTTTCTTAACACAGATAACCCCGGTTTCATATTATAATACTGAAAAAAATGAATTATATTTAATATCTTTTAAATACTTAGTACTAATAGCTATTGATTTTTTCGGTAAATTAAAATAACAAGTATGTTAATAATATCAAATCACATCCAAATAGTCTCAACCATGTTTAAATCATATTAATGTAGATTTCGGCCTATCTGGCCATCACCCAGGGCAATTTTGGCTTTAGTTTCATAGCCTCACATTTATTTATAAAGTTTTGCTATTATGCCCAATTCAAGTTAACACATTGAAAATAAACCCATATTTGTCACTATAACATTAAATAATACATTTAATTCTCCAAATTTTGTGTATTTTACGATTATTAATTTATTGATACAATAATATTTAACCATCCTCAATAACTAACCTAAATCTGAGGCTGTAAAACTAAAATTAAGATCGCCCTTGATGATGGCCGAAACGTTGGACATGTAATATGATTTAATAAAGAAGATTGAGACTGCTTGGATATGTTTTGTTATTATTAATAAAACTACCAGTCTCGAAAAAGATAGTAAAAATATTTATAAACAAAGTATCAATAAGATTAATATATTTTTCTATAGAAAACAAATCCTTAGTTAAACTAATAAACAAATGTGTAATTAACATTCCAAAAATATTAATCAGAGGTACGAAAAAATATTCTATATTAAACAAATTCTTAATTTATTACAAAGCAATTTATTTATTTATTTTTAATGAGTTTTAGTGGGAATCATATCAGTCTTGTACTTATAAAAAATATTATGCTTTCAGGTGATTTTTCCGAAAATATCCAAACTATCTTTAAAATATTATTTCAATGATTTGTAAAAAAAAAATTAAAAAAAAACAGAAAATTTTTTTGAGGGACTGTTGATGTGTGCAAAATCTTAAAAATCGCAACAAAAAAAAACCATTAGTCATGACGAAGTTTCGACTAAAGTTCACTCCCACTTCTATGGTATTGTTCTACCTTGAGAAAACAACAGATTGTATTGCATTTAATTCAGACAGGGACGCAGGAAAGGCTAAAATATAGTGGACAAATATTTAGAATTATAAACCCTGAAACGTCCAAAACCGTGTTCTTGGAGTTAAGAATAGATTTAAAATCCGCCCACCCCTCTCATCCATTGTTTGAAGATCTTCGGTACAGTACAAAGATATATTTTCAGGGAAAATTATTACTTGTATGTATTGTGGTATTTAAAAAAAAATTTCTATTAATTTAGTTCAAACCGGAGATATGAATTTAAATGAGTATATAAAACTATGGAAATGTAAAAAAAACAACTAAAAAATAGCTGAATTTTTAAAGAGTATCTCGATGAGAAGACAACTGACAATTATATAGGTATTCTAAATACCACTATAAACAAAAATGTTGTCTTGAAGCTCTTCGCGATCTCCTTTGTTCTTCATACCACTAGAATTTTGAAAAAAAAAATTAATGTTTCGTGAAAACAAAGAATCTTTAGAAATAACAGACTTAGGATAATCTGAAAAAGTAACAAGATAAGATAGCCTGAATACAAAACGACCATGTAATTTTCATAAATTCAAACTTTCCTGATTTAAATAATACCAGATGTGTATATACATACATATATATGTATAATATTTTCTATAAAGATTGAAAATGGCACTCACATTTTTCAGGATATTACTTATTTTTGTTTTTTTGACTTTATATAACTGAGACTAAATCTTTTTTAGAATCATTCCTCTAAATTAACAATTTTTTTTTTATTGAAAAAACTCTTATTCATTTATGTCAAAAATCGAAAAAAAAATCTTTTGTATTGATCAATTGCATTCTACTTGATTAATATTGACTCTTAAATGCTGATGTATGTAAACCGCCTCGTCGCCATCATTAAATATTTTAGTCATGTAAATATCAGCGGAAATGTCATATAACAATCTGCCAAGATATCCTACATTCTACCAGCTTAAGAATTTCAATGTCAATACAGTTATATTATCAGAAAAATAAATTAAACTGTTGAAATCTTCTTTAACTTTTTTTTTTTCAAAATATTTATCCAGGATAATTGAAAAAGAAAACACCTAGTGGCTGTATAATATAATCTATTGTTTTATGTTTTTTTTATTCATTCTTTCCGGATTCGATAAACATCAACCAAGTTTAGATTTGATTAATATGTTCAATGTTGGATACACGTTTTTTGAATTGAGATGTTAGATGTCAGGTGAATTTTTACAGTTTGACTCATTACTATATCATAGTAAAATTCAATTAAATACTCTCTAGCTGAAAAAAACTAAAAATATTAAAAGATTAATACAAAAATAGGCAAGATGACGAGTAGATGCTGCGGCATATTTAAATAAAAACTAAAATCTGTTAAGAGGAACCATTGTGTTACAATGCGGTTGTCATAATTATTCAATTGAAAACATTTTATACCTCAAACCAGGAATATTGAAAAATTAGGCTGTTAATATAAATGGTAACAGGAATAAAAACACATTCCCACACCTCAACTACATTAAATCCAGTGTGGGGTGTCAAGAAGGATGGTGCATAGAAAACAAAGTAGACATACCACTCCTTCAATAATTGGTGCATATTTTGCCAGGCTGGAATGCCACATGTTACCACAAGGACCAACTTGAAACCTATCTACTCGAATTAATCAGCGATATCCTTTTTATCCATCATTCTAGAATAGTTTGAAAGTATTTTATGTTTAAATTCATCAAGACTCTTTTAAATTGTTACTGTTAAATTTTATCCATTTTTATTTTTTATTTTTTTTGGTGGGAGAGAAGAGAGAAGTCAGTTTTGCGACGTTGACATTTTTACGGAGCTATGGATTTTTTTTTTGGAGGGAAGGCATATTTATTGAGAAACTTTCAAACCAGATAACAAGAGAAAAAACACAATCACACCTGGGAGAGTCCTAAATAAACGAAGAACAAAATAAATAGATCCATTTTTTAATATAATTAAGGGAGACAATAAAATATCTTAGGAAGGGACATGGGTCCCTCACCAATGGGCTTGAATACTATAAGTAGGGAACTGAAATACAGCATTTGGAGAAACTAAAATAAGCATAGATAAAACTAGATACTAAATAAACTTGGCTAATTACAGAATGGAGTTGTCTCTGATGTTCAGCTAACCTATTTTTGAAAATGATATACTTATACTATCATCTTTCTGTGAAAAATCTTATTTTGGAAAAAATGAAGTTTTCCAATTGTATAACTCACACCCTGATTTGAACTAATAGTTTTAAAAAAAAACTATTATGATGTTTAATGTAATATTCACACCCTGATGCATTATGTATAGAAATATTAGCTGAAATATAATTCTTGTCTTGTCCATTATGAAATATTTTTCCTAATTAACACTATTTATTTCTTTTAACAAATTCACATCACAATAGTTATGTGTGTGAAATCAGTGTAAATAGTTTTCCTCTCAAGTCTTTTTTTTTTTTTTATCAATTATACTATATAGAGTACTAATTTAGAATATTTTTATTTTTTCCTTAAAAGGTAAAAAGGTAATATGCCTGAAACTAGGTAACTTTTGAAGCTCGAATCCAAAAATACATTTAACTCTTGATTATATTCAGTGCTTCTCAATTAAGATGGCTTCACACTTAGGCATTTGTTACTACCTTTAGAGGAAACATTCTATGGGTTTCCAAAAAATGTGTTTTTGTTACACAAGATTAAGTTCTATTTAGAAGCCTATACATTGTTTCCTGTAAAGATAATTGCATAGGTTCTAGCATGCTTGAAAGTGTGAAGTCTACTTTACAGTTAAGCAAGGTTAAGTGAATCCCTATCAGCTATTTCTTCTTACTGATGAATGTCTGTTGAAAGCTGGGCTTTGTTAATATATGTAGGTGTTCAGGGTCTGTTGAAAACCTGTGTAAACATGTGCTATTAATACTGTCTCTTCAATATCAGACTTTGCCAACTGTCCCAACAATGCTATTTTCAGTTCAATAAATACCAATAAAAATGCACCATTTTCTTACTCTCTAGGGTTAAACGTAACAAAAATATTATTTAAGAAAGAATTAATCTGTAGTCCAAATTAATAACTCAAGATTTTAACTTCAGAAGAAGAGTTTAAAAAACTAATAAGGCTTTAGAAATTTTCTAATTTCATATTGTGATATGTCACCAATAACTTTATCATTTTTATTTCTGGCTGCCATTAAAATTGTTATATTTCATTCAACATCACCTGGAACTTAGAAATGAAATTTGTATCATTGAGATCTTTACTTATTTTTTCAATTAACTGATGAATTAGTAGTCCAACTTTCTGCCCCAGTTATCTATAGCTATCATAAATCTGACTTTTCACGATGTGACAAAATATATATACAATTTTCAGTATTCAAACTCATTATGTTATTATTGTAATCTAATTTAATTATACTAATCATAATGAACTATAACTTGAATTCCCTGTTTTTAAAGAAAATTAATTTATTAAAACTGTCCATCTGAAGTTAAAGTGACTATGAAAGGGATTTTCTTTTAATTATATGACATTGGGAGATGAAATATTTAGGAAAACTGAAATAATACGATTAACAAATGACTTTCAGGCTCTAAGTTACATCACTACTGAGCAGCTATTTGCTGACCTGTGCAATTAGGATGATACTGTCTTGCTATTTTAATCCTTAGTCATAATAAAATGGGAAATTTGGTCTGCGAATAGCACATAAAGTACTTTTTTATTTTATGATGTAATGGGTTAGCTGAATCACAGTTAAAGAAGAAAAATAAAAATTATTAACACTTCCATTATTTAGTAGGATTGCAGTAATAAATTAAATGAGTGCCTTTATCCAAATAACCAGCTAAATTGACATATATTTCTTTTTGTTATGATTTTTCATCCAAACAATAATGACACTAGAATTCTGTGGAATGTTTGTATCCCTATAAAAATTGAAATTATTGGAGATATGGAATAAAAAATTCAAAATTTTTTTCTTGATTTGAAACTTTTTTCAAATGAATAATCTAAAAGATATTTATACGGGCTGACAGAGCAGAAATTCAACTTTCCAACAGTTGTAGTTGGAGTATTGGTAATAACCAAGGAATATTGGTTGAAAAAGTATACACTAAAAATCAAGCCCAAAAATTTTTATTTTGTATGTAAATTTATATTTAAAGGTGTTAGGGATAAACACCAATAATGAATCTGACTTGATTTTTCCTAAAGAAAATTTGTTTGGTCTACTTTACCAGGAGTGATCTTTGTAATTTTTTATATACTTAAACGAATTTAATATGATCAACAATCATTTGTTATTTTTCTAAACAATAAAACAAATCAATTGGTATAATGTTCCAATAACCACTTTTGACTGTCCAGAACTGTACGAAGCATGTGAGGTATGGGCTTTTCCCTCCCAAGCCGGTTCTGCCCATACAGTTCGGGACTGCCAGAAGTAGTTGTTGGAACAGAACTATTATAAACATTAAATACAAATAGAGAAAATGTGCTACATATGATAACATAAAACATTTCTGAAATTTTATTTTCTCTGTTCGTTGGGGGGCATTGGCAAGAGCCAAAGGACATGTCTCTAATATTTTTTATATAGTATCAACAAAAAAAGTTTCATTGTAATTCGTGATCCCACTTGTGTAGCCTCTCCTTTTTAGCTCATATCGTGGTAGGATTTTGGTGTAGTAAAGACTAGCATCTTGCTAACACTGTCTAAATGTTCCACATACTTTTAATATTAATAGATAACATTTCTTAGTTAATTTTTGAAACAAATCAAACTTGTTTACATTTTATGGAATATAATTGTTTTAAATTTCAGAGCACTTAAATTGCTCAAAAATATAATATTATTTAACAGCACTGCTGGTATTTCTTAAGTTCTATTGTTATTTTTATGTTAATTATTGTATATAGTCGTTATATAACATTTATATTTTATGAGTTTAAAGAGCTGTTATATATTTCAATCATTTCTCTAATTTATTCTATCCCTAAAAGAGTAGAAAATCAAAAAATTGTTTTATTTAATATTTTAATTACATGGCTGACTTACTTGATAAGAAAGTTTTATATTCTATTGAAATTTGTGTACATGTGTAAATAAATGTGTAAGTACATTAAGTAATTATTAAAACATAATGCAGTGTTGTTTTAAATTTCATTATTTGTGAATTTGTGGGTGTTGAATATTATTGGTAATAATATATTAGATTTATAAAATAATATAATTCAAAAAATTACCAAACCATAATTAAAATCTATCAAACAAATTTCAAAACACTTAAATTGTTAAAACTTCCCCGTTATTATAAATGCAATATTTATATGTACATATCCTACTTCATTAATCTAAAAAAATACTGAGATAAAACTATTTTTTGATTTATTAATAATTTAATTTTCTTATTCTAGGCATGCCTCGCAGTATATACAGCAGTGGCGATGGGAATACCAGTTGAGAAAAATGAAGCAGCACCATTGAAATCAGAACTCTCTTCCAGTAAGGCTCAAGTCTTACCGGATAGCATGATTGATAAAACACCTCCAAAAGAACCAAGTAAAAATGTAACCAACAAAACAGGAAATGATTCAGTCATTGTTTCAAATCCTTCAAGATTGAGAATTCAGATATTCATTAAAGGAAAAGAAGCTGAAGATAGTAAAGAACATTCAGATTCAGAACAGAATAAAACTGAAGAATCTATATTGAACACCATTCCTAAAAATAGGATCTTTTTACGCAGAATAATAATTCACAAAAATGGTCTAAACAAACCAGAAATAGATTCATCTGAGGAAGTTTCATCTGGAAGTGATGAAAATATTAAGGAGGTACTAGGATTTAAACCATTTGGAATAGGAAATGCTCCAAATCCTCTGGATATTTTTTTCAATTTGTTAAAACTCTCTGAAGCTCCATTTGGTAATATATTTAATTCACTTGAAAAACAAAAGAACAAAGAACTCAACACACCTGCTATTGAATTTCCTGAAAAAACAGCTAAAAATGAGAAAACAACTGCCATTGAGGATCCATTGATGATACCACTTAGTAATATATTTAATGCTCTTGAAAAACAAAAGAACAAAGAATCCAACACACCTACTATTGAATTTCCTGAAAAGACAGCTAAAAATGAGAAAACAACCGCTATTGAGGATCAGATGGAAGAAGAGTTTAATTCTGTTGTAAAGCAAAAAAATGAATCTAAATCTAATCAGTCAGAACAAAATGAAAAAACATCACAAGTGAAACCAAATGAAACAAAATCTGAAAAACCAGAAAGTTCCCCAATTGAAGATGAAAAGTTGAACCCAGCGAATCTCGTAAATGATGCTCAACGTATGATCTCCAGTATAGAACAAAAACAACGTTATAATGAAAATATGACTCCAATTGTTCCTCAGGCTGTAAGAGCTCCAGTGATTCGTTTTTTTAGATTTATCAGTCCAGACCACCCACATGTACAGAGACCAGAAACCTATTCACCAGCATATCAGAGAAATGTTTTTCAACATCCTAATCCATATTCTCAAAGCATGACAAGACTACCCTATAGCCATGAAAATATAGCAAATAGAGGTTCTTTTAGTGGAGAACATGATAGAATGGGTGAAGTTAGGTACAAAACACCATCAACAATGCTTCCATCCACACAAACCACTATTCCTCCAGAAACTTATTCAACCACTCCAAGTGGTTACTCAATGCCCTTTGATAAAAATGCATATAGAGGACATTATGGTGAACCCATCAATCATCACCATAAAGAAACACAAAATCAAATGACATCCGCATCAAACAAACAAGAGCAACCTGGAATGATTGACAGAATCAATACTGAAAACATTAAACCTTTTGAAGACTTCTTTAAATATAGAAATCTTTAAAAATTAGGAAATTTGTACTTAACCATGTACTGAAAAAATTATTCAATAAGTATAATGTTATAAATGAATTAATATTAATTAATTATTAATTAAAATAAAGGCGAATATGGCACTGCTATGGTATTAAATATTAAGCAACAAGTACCAGTGGATAAATACAAGTTTTAAACAATGGTTTAAAATCTTAAAAAAATAAATAAAAACAAAGTTTTTTTTATTAATAAAACATTTTTGGTAACAATGCATTAGTAAAAACATTTAATAATCTTTCCAAATTAAAGAAAAACAATGATTAATATTCCTCAACTATTTTTCTTATAAATAAATTCTTTTGTTTTAAAAAATACTTTTGAAAGAAAAGAATACATTTCAAAAGTAAATATTTTAAACTTCCATTTTTCATTTTTTTAAAGCTGATACTTCTATGTTACTTATTCTGTATAGTTCTATTTATAAGAAAATAAGACATTATTTTAAACTTTTAACAAATCAATTCCGAAGAGAATGGAAGAACTTTTCTAGATTCTTAGAAATAAAAAATAAAATTGTAGCCAAGATGACTGATTCTTGATGATGACCCTTGATAATAGTGAAAGTTTAATGGCTAAGAGTAGAAAACAAGTAAACAATATGGTAGTTGACTAATTTCAGACTTTTTTTTCTTATCCTTAATAATTTTTTTTGAGATAATTGATTTCATATTTCTTATTAATTATCCCTTCTCCTGCATCTCAGGACTCATACAGTTAGTCAATATTATATGAATATTTGTACAAAATGATCGGTTTACTGGGAACTTTAAAAATGATTAATTCCAAATTTATGATATAAAATATTTTTTTAAGGAAAACTTATTGTAATAAAATATTTTATGGATTACATGTTGATTTTTTAAGGAAAACCTATTGTACTAAATCAACATTCCAATGGCTACTTTAAACAAGTGTTTTAAAATAAGAAATATGTTTTTAAATAAGCAGAATGTGGTTACAACTATAAAAGAAAAATATATAACAAATACAAACACAGGAATACAATTGTATGTACCTACTACAAATTAAATAAATGTATACCTTGTTATTTATTTATTATTTTAACCTATTTCAGATGAATCCTTAGATATATACATGTACCATTAAACATTCCATTATTAAACATAATATGAATTAATAAAACATAAGAAGATATTTAAAATTTAGCAACACTACTTGGATCAATACTATGTTAAGACAATTTAATAATTTAAACATATACCATGAGACATTCCTTTTAGAATTCCATTCAATTGTATCTCATTTCCTAATGGTGACCATTTTTTGAGTCTGCAGAATATTGTGGTTCCCAAAACTGCTCAATATTGGATCGCCCTAAGCCTTAAAAATAACAGCACTATGTTCAGCACATTCTTGCCTAAAAATCAGATCCATTTTTGTCAGTTTAATACCTTTCTGTTTATGTATAATTAATTGTCAAAGCTATCAAATGAGAATGAACTAAATTCAATATTTGTAGGGTGATTTCAAGCTCCAATATCTCTGTTGGAGGAAAAATAGTATTTTTCGCTTTAATTAACAATTTATTGAATCTAAAAGTTGTAATTTAAAGCAGAGTTTGATACAATAAAGACCCATTAAATTGTGTCAAATCAACAATTTTTTCACCATAATTAAACATTTTTTGACCTACTTATAGCTCAATCTAAAAGTTAAAATTAGTTATTTTAAAACTTTTGAAATGGAAAATTTGAAAAACTAAATAAAAATTTAATAATTTAAAAAAGATAATTACTTACCCCTATTATTTTGTATAAATTAAGTGCTAGTATACAGTTATCAGCATATAAAAACTGAAGCTGATTGATAAAATTGCTCTGCCAAGAAAATTGAAATTTGTTCATTCTCATTTGATAACTACATATCAAAGTTAAGTAGAAAGGTATTAAGTTGAGCAAAATGATCTGATTTTGAAGCGAGAATGTGCTGAACATAGTGCAGTTATTTTAAAGGCATGGGACGATCCAGTATTGAGTAATTTTGAAAAATGCAATAGTCTGTAAACACTAAAAATGACTGAAAAACTTTAACAAAAATGGCCACCATTTGGAAATGGATACAATAAAAATGTGCAAAAATTAATTTTGAATTACTAAAACATCAATGCTCGTACAATTTTGAATTTTTTCTAGGGAGGTTAAACAACCTTTTTATTTTATTTTTTTCTAGATTGCTTAAAATGTACAAAAAAATGTATGACCTATTTTAATAAGGAATACTAATTTTTCATTTCATAAATAGCAGTATATTCTAACTACATATATTTAAGTTAGATGTTTTAACTATATATGGAAGAAGTATGATCTATTTAGTTAGAAGATTTAACTATATATAAAAGAAGTATGATCTCTATTGAATCGTTTATATTAACCCATTAATATAATTAGATATTTAAGTACTTAAAATAATGAGATGAATAAATTCTTAAAACAATAACATAGATAAATAATAACACAATAAAATTAGATGAATAAATGGTAATTAATTTGATTTAATGGTGCTTTGTTTTCATGATGCCAAAGATTGGCTAAACACTGACTTGTTCATTAATATAGGAGAGATAAAATTGTTAGTGTGGAATCATCCAATAACATTATTTGTAATTATTGTTTTTTTAAAATAAAAAATATACATCTGGTGTTCATTAATTTTTAGTAAAATTACAAAAACAAAGCAATGTTCAATGATTTTTTTTTGGTAACAAAACCAAGTTTGAACAAAAACTCAAAATTGTGGGACAGTTGATGATTTACTCATCTGGAAACACTCATAATTGTTTTTTTCAGATGAAACATAAAAATTCAAAACATAGATTCCTATTGATTGATTAAAATTTATGTATGGTCACCTGTAGTTGAAAGGGCATCATTAGTGGACAGTGTGTTACAAAAAATTTAATAATAAGGTTTTTATTTATCTAAACCAATTTTATATAACTAAATCATAAAGATAACTGAAGGCATTTTTCTTGAGGGAGGGTGGAAATAATGTATTTTTGGTACAACATCAAATTGAATCAGATTTCAGACATTATTTTGTTATCCTGCATTTTCGAAACACTTACAAGAGCCAGAAAAACTTTTATTCACACCAATCCTTCTTTAAAGTTTAAATACAAATAAAATCAGTAATGCACTTAGTGTTGTTTATTTATTTTTTTTTAAACGTGAAGCTAAGTTTTTGGGTACATAGTGAGACTTTTCACCACTTTCTAATATTCATCATAATCAAATAGGAATTGATAGGTGCTGCTATTGAAGTTTACCATAGTTTACCAAAATATTTATTTTGATTTCAAAATTTTTTTGAAAAGATCCATATTTCTTTTTCCAAACTTAGTACATGTTTTCTAATTAAAAAACATTCCGAATTAGCCTGTGACTGTCAGTGTTAAAACCTTCTGGACCTGGAGAAGAAACTTGCAATAGATATTCTCCTTTTAACTTTCTGATTATTTTTTTTCTTGTGAATTCATTTAATTAATACATCCAAGCCGGCGTTTTAAGTGTTGTCTTATTCAGATTAATAAAAACACTGGTTATTTTACAACATGTCACCCAATAGTGCTTGGTTTTAATAAAATCTTCAATTGAATCTATCAATAACTAGAACATTTAAAAACTCTTCATTAAAAAGTGTAATATAAATCATAATTTAAAGAAGACCAAACCAATATTTTAGCTTTTTGTTAAATTATGAAATTATTTTTCGTAGTTATACTGTTTTTTGACTCCTGAAACAGAGCATGTCAGCTACTATTACTTGTTGTACAGCATCAAGAGGTTTGTTTTATGCTTTTATTTTTATAATGGTTCCAGCCTAAAAAACTTGAAATGAATATGAAAGGATGATAAATGTAGTTAGTCACTTGAATTCATAAGAGCAAATCTTGGAATAGTAACAGAGGTTTACTGGTTGATCTATACCCCTACTCTACTTATTTAATACAATGTTTAGACATTGGCTCTCTAAATATGAAATGGAAGAAAAAGTTCAGTCTGGAGGCTTAATATTTTCAGCTTAGTTGTAAACAAAACGATTTCAATTCAATATTGAAGAACATCATAAATGAGATTTCTGCCTTGGTTGTAGTAAATGAGTTTCTAGCTTGTGGCAGCTAGCAGCACGGAATCCTGATGCAGTTTATTCAAAACAAATTAAGAGTGAGAAAACTATAAACTATAAGTTTTAAATGTAAGATAAAAAAGGCTTTTAAGCATTTATTTGTGGCCTTCATAAACAATATTAAATTTTTATTTGTTTTATTATTTTTTATTTCAGTATAAATCCTATTTTTAAAATCCAGCACTCTTCTCTTCTTTAAAAATCCAGCTAAAATTTCCTTTAAAAAATAGGATCAACTAAATGACAGAGAATCTTTATTGCTTTTTTTATTTTATCAAAGTTGACGTCTTTACCTTTTTAAAAAATATTTTGAAAGAGAAAAAATGCCATTTCAAGATAAAACAAAACAAAACAGTGGAGTAAAATAAATAAAAAATAACAAGACTTGTGGTTAAAAATTTCTTTAAATTGTCAAATACGACTAAAAATAATAATAATAATCCTTATTTATTTTGGGATTGATCCCTTTAGAATAATATACAGGTGTCAAAATTAGGCTTTAGAGCCTGAGAGTAAAGATAAAATTATAAAACATTAAAAAATAAAATAAAACAATGAATTTGAAAAGATACAAATAAACAAAAATAATTAGCAGAATATATAAAATGATGATAGAACAAATAAAATAAAACCACATGTCATATTATAAAACATAAGATGACTTCTGATAATAAATAAAAAGAAAAAAAAATGATAAAAATCAAAAACAATTAAACTAAAAAATAATAAATGAAAAGATACAATATCTGCTAATGTACATATTTACAATTATAAACGAAAATCTGAGACAAAATACAGAAAATATATAAAGCTTTTTTGAAACTTTGTATTGTTATTCTTCCGGAATTGGGTGGACAGAAGGTAGTCGAAGGACGGGATTTGAAGATTGGAAGGGTATTAGAACTACAAATAAAAGAGGGAATAGAATTCCATAGGGAAGAGGAACGGATGAGGAATGATCTACCAAAGGCTGCGGTTCGATGAGCAGTTACATATAGGTCTGAAGGCCGTGAGCGGGTATTGCGGGAATGCACTGAGGATTTAAATTGAAGGGTATCAGAGATGTACGATGGACGGCGGGATTGGATAACTTGGTAGAGGAAGGAAGCAAGGAAATATTTACGACGGAAGGAGGGGTAAAGCCACTTCAACTCTTCATAAAATCGGGTGACAGAGGCTTCCTTGGGGACCCCAAAGATGAACCGTACAAAGCAATTATTTAACCGTTTTAATTTAGCTTCGAGATCCCCAGAGACACCCCCATAACCACACAGCAATAATCAAAGCTTTAGGGTGGAGAAGGTACGACGGGAAATAAAGGAGACGTGTTTTTTTCAGGAGAGAATTTGGTCTATAGTAACGCCAAGGTTTGTAACGTATGGATGGAACTGTATTGGATTATTGTTTAGAAATAAGGTTGGAACTTGAGGAATAGTTTTCAGGAGGTGATTGGATCCTTTTACGATTGCCTTAGGCTTCTCTGCATTCAACTTAAGCTTGTTTTCTTTTGTCGACTGATTAATTCTATTCAAGTCTTCTTGAAGCTTCTCCGTGGCAACTAATAGGTCAGAAAGTGGGAAGGAAAGGTAAATTTGGAAATCATCTGCGTAGAAAAGGTATTGAGAATGTTAGATAAGGATGGGAAGGTCAGTACTAGTGCTTTTACTGTGATCTTTGTTGTGTTGCAATAACATTAAGGTATCAGAATATAATCAAGAAAATTAAAGTTCTGTAATTTTTTAAAATTTAGTTTTCACGAAAACATCCGTGAATTTTGCAGTTTGTTGCAGATATGTATATTCGAATTTTTTTTTTTGGAACGAATTTGTAACATTCATGTCTTTAATTTTGAGCAAATATAATTTGTTTAAAACAAAATGTGCAGTTAATTATTATTTTAATATAAGAAAAAAAACATAATTATAATATGTGATTATAGTGAATAATTCTATCAATGCAAATATAAAAGAAAATTATTTTAACACACTTCACAAAGGATCAGTATGTACCCGCAAGTCTGTTAATATTATTGATTTAAAGATTCCAAAAAGAGTAAAAAAAATCTATAGGACAGTCCTTCACAAGGAGGGTGTAAAGTAATGATAAATATTCAGATTTCTATTTTATTATGGAATCATAACAGTAATAGTACAAAACATATATAATAATGTATATATTTCATCAGAAATAGTAATGTATATATTTTAACAGAAACAAACATAAATATTACTATGCAAGGGAGCAACAGCTTCCGAGAAAACAAAAAAGAAATATTTGATAAACTGGGAGAGTGAAAGACTATATTCACTGAGAACTAGAAATGTAGTTACAAGAGGAATTTGTTTCGTCTGATTAATGGGACAATAATTTAGCAATTATAGTTCGTTTTATTATTATTTTTTTGGTGGGGGGGAGGGGGAAAGACTCAGCAGTTCTATTATGGTCTGCTTTTATATTCATTTCACGAATAGCAGTCCCGGGACTGTGTTAATGTGACATATAAATGGCTACTCGTTACAGTAGCCGTCTTTATTAAATCTGAGAATTTATAACACTTCTCTTATTGTTCAGTTAATAATATTTGTAGACAAATTTATTTTGAATTAATTTGATTTTGGAAATATTAACTATTAAGTAACATGCTTAAATTTATCAATATGTAAGGTTTCATTAAATTATTTTTACTAATATGCATTATGGCAATGTTTGTCATTAAACTGAAATGTATTTAGAAGTCCTTATCGCATTAGCACTTCTACACTGGATATATGGATCGATAAGTTTAGACCATTCATTTTGTCTTGGAATTGACTATTGACGAAACACATTTGACGCATGAGTATGCAAAAATATTTCGACGCAATTTCTCTTTTTCTCTTCTGAAAATCGTTAATTATGATTCAAATTACCCGAAACTTAAGGTTGCCGAATGGGGTCGTTGTAGGGTTTTTCAAAATTCAAAAATGTATTAGAAAAATTAAGAATGTCGCAAACTGTATATATCATATCAGGTATATCATAGTTTGGTGTCGTTTTCTACGGAAATTGTGACATAAAATCGAAAGATGCTGTCGAGGTGACAGTGTACCATTAATTAGTTCTAATATCAATTGAAGATGAGAGATAGGTACTCTACATCAGAAGCCCTCGACTATGCGTGTTCATACAAGTCAGGTAGGAGATGAATTGACGGGTCTTACGGAAACTAGCCGTAAATCCTTGTAGGATGGAAACTTCACTTCTTATGGAACCGGTCTGCGGTCGTGAAGAAAATGACAAGTCATCTAGGAACTAGCAGTAGGTATTATCGAAAGGAACAAATAGTTTAGAAAGGATAGATCCAGAGAAGCCAAAGTTAAATAAAAGCCTAACATAAATTTCCCAAAATAGCACTACAATGTACTAATCCACTATATATACTGTTATTCACTGCTCCTTAATGAGGATAAATCACTGGCAGGGATATTCACACTTTGGGTTTTCAACCAGCTACACTTGACCAAAAATTTCAAAACTTAGGTAATAAAATTTCAAAAATTACATAGTTTTGAGTCCTGGTCGTGCTTGGTATTGTTTTCCATGTAATTGGCCGTAGAATTGAAAGATCCATCACTATCAAGTCTAGGGAGCACATGATACTGTACTAGAAAAGGAGTATGTAGATTATTTCTGAATGCCAATAGGTATATTTGCTATGAATATAGTCAAAGTAATGAACTGAACATATATAAATATATCATGTTGAAAATTCATGAGCATTGATGAGCAAATGTTAAATCAATAGTTAGTACAAAACCGATTTTTCTTAGTATTATTGTGGAAAGGATGAAACGAGAAGTACTTATAAAAAAAGTTTCGAGAATCTGATCTCTCCTCGGAACTTAATTCTGTTGGTACTCTATTTCTCGTTTCCTATGTTTTTAGCTACTCCCTTCAGATTTATAGGAGATGTTGAGAGAAGATTCTAGAACAAAATCAAAACTTTTTTATTTTTTAAGAATTGTTAATATCTATGATCATATATAATCTAAATTTAATTACAGTGTGTATAAGTGGATGCATAATTTAATAAATGTGTCAATTGTAATTGTAATTTTCTCACTTTGTAATGGTAACTTTCTAAAATGAAAATTATAATTTTAACTTTCTTACTTTGTTATTGTAACTTTGTCATTTGTAATATACTAACTTAGTCGATTTATAAATTCAGAGTAAATTTATTTTTACTCCTTTATCCTAGTGGTCGAAAAAATAAAATAAATTAATAAATGTGATATTAAGTTAGTAGTTCATATTTTTAAATATGACGACCGTATATTTGCTTCGATTTTGGCAAAGTTTTCGAGTTTCGGGGAGTTTGCAGAAGGCTTACATATAGTATATTATAAAGTCATATTATGACAACAACCCTTCACGAATTGACATTGTTTTTGTTAGATATGAATAAAATACAACTCTTCTCTTTCAATAAAATAACTGGAAACCCAATCACGAGCCAATACCTTTGAACCAGAGCTGATAAAAATTATAGGTCCATCAACAAAAATACCACGTAGTTCCTACTGTTTCCTCACAAGTTTATTGATCAAATAAAATAAGCTACATTTTTGTGCCAATACATCTTCAATAACCAGCAATTACCAATCAACAAGAAAAGAAAAAGTTCTGCATTCAACTGTGTGGGTGTGTTACGGAACAATGCCAGAACATGCTAATTGGATGATGTTATTTGTGGCACTTTCCTCGTTCGTTAGTGACTTTTTACCTTTCATAATTACGTTAATGCATATTTTTCTGAGCCTCGAGTTGGTTTCCTTGGGAATTCTCCTTCAAAGTTTATCGTCCAAAGGTTCCAAGCTAATGAGAAAGTGCACAGTTATAAAAAAAGTACGTTAAATCCCAGTTAAAAAAAGAAGAGGAAGGGATAAATAAAATAAGTCTTGTCTCAATGTTGAGAAATAATAGTACTATTTTTCAACACTCATGTTCAGCTGAGAAATATATTCATTCAACAATTCACCTTTCATCTTCTTGCATATTCTTTTATAAATAAATATCGTTAATTAGATTAATTATTTTTTATATATGCTTGTTTGAGAGTGGTTTAGTTTATTCTTAATTTAAAACAATTTTGATCCTTTTTTTCCTCTCAACTTTAATTCTTTAAAATTTTTCTAACGTTTCGGCCCTCAGGCCATTCTCAAGGATACCACCTTCAATATTGATGTCATTTCTTTTTTAAATCTTAAAAATTTTAGAAGGCAGGTTCTGTTTTTAAGTTGTAAATGTAAGTGAAGGAAGGAAAGTGGTTTGTAAAAAAGCTTTAAATCTAAGATATAAATTTTTTAGAAAAAGTTGTATGTGACAAGGGCAATTAGCTTGCAATTTTTAAGATTTAAAAAAGAAATGACATCAATATTGAAGGTGGTATCCTTGAGAATGGCCTGAGGGCCGAAACGTTAGAGCAATTTCAAAAAATACAAGTTGAGAGGAAAAAAAGATCAAAATTGTTTTAAATTAAGATATATAGTTAAGTTGATAAATAAAGGTAATTAGTACAATTACAAACTACAAAAACAGTTAAACCACCACCTATAGTAATTAATCCACCGGTATCGGCGGTACAATTACTAGATGCTTTCAAACAGGCCAATATTACTAATTTCACCATCCGCTCCTCAAAAGAGGAAAACAAAATACTAACCAACACTAAACAAGACTACGACAGAGTCCTCCGTTACTTAGAAGTAATGGAAAACGTATATTATTATACATACGCACCACGAGGTACCAAACCTTTCAGAAAATACATAATCAAAGGGTTCGATTCAAATCACCCCTTAGATTCAATTAATGATGCGTTCTCGGAACGCCTTCCTGGCTTCCGTCAA
>NW_027106231.1:150594-151382 GCF_000696795.3 Halyomorpha halys | reverse complement strand
AATGTTTCCTTTCGGCCACCCACCACACCATTGTAACATAAACAATAGAATTATTTCTCATTTAACCATGTTCATTTTTCATTTATACAGTCCACTTTAACCAACCAGCAAACCAAAAATGAAGTGTGTTCCGGCAATTTAAGTTGAGGGCATACTTCAAACAGTTATAGCTCCAGGAAACGTTCAAAAATAAGAACCAGCTTTTTAGAGCAAATACACATCAATTTTTCAAGATAATATGCATTCTATAGAAGTGGAATATTGGTAATGATAGTCTATTGAACATACATAGATATATCTGCAACGGTTATAAGAAATGTTGTATAAGTTATTAAAGAATTACCAATATGTAGATTAAATCAAAATAATAAACTTCTTTTAAATAAATGTTTTGTTCATTGAGTATTAGAGCTAAAAACTTAGTATAAATACATATGTAGTATTCATATCTAAAATACAGTAATATATGTCTGATACAGATAGACATAGGGAGGTTATAGCAACAATTGAATGAAATGCTATTTTGTTGTGTACAAATAGTTCTTTAGCTTTTCGGCTATCTATATCCACTAATGTTAAGAGTTTTTCTTGTATTGCTTTATCTCTAACCCCGCATATAAAAACATCTCTAAACAAACTGTCCAGTAGCATGCCCAATTCACAAATTGTGCTTAAATTTTTAAATTCGCTCTGTTATCGTTCGTGAGGTTCTTACTTTCTAGTTAGAAATACATGTTGGTGGTATGTTATAATTGTACTAGGAACAAAGTACTTATCAAATTTTTCCA
>NW_027106231.1:146881-150544 GCF_000696795.3 Halyomorpha halys | reverse complement strand
TCGGAAAAAAAAAAAAAAAAAAAAAAATTAGTACAATTCATTAAATAATACGCACTTTTTCCCTGTATACTAACTAATTATTTAAGCTTAACCTTATAAGAATGTAAGACAACTCGGTTTCTCCTTATCTAAAGTACATAGGATAGTATAATCAAACTATCCTATGTCTAAGAAAATATTGAAGTTAAAGGTACTAGTTTCACTTAAAAATAGTATTATGTTTCGAATTAAGAAGTAAAAGATATTATTTTATTATGTACAACTTTAGGGCTCAGTTAGATCCATTGCTAGAATAGTTTTCTGGCTGTTTCCTATTTGATTGTCTTTAAAATTACGTTTTTGGATTTGAAGTTTAAACGTTTTAAATGTGTATATTCTCCATAAAGTCAGAATATTTCTACCACTAAGGACTTTGAATAAAATTATTATCTTAATCTAGTGTAGAACTATATTATGGGGTTAGTAGAAACTCTTGGTCTTCCCAATTGAACACACAAACTCATAACCGGCTGGAGATAGCAATATGATTTGAAAAGGGACCTCACACGCATTCAACGGTCACATGGACGGAGAATATTGTTATGCCCTGGGTTATAGGGTGCTTGGGGCTTCTCGGCCGTATCATTTCTTTTCGGGTTGGACGTTTGAGGAGCTTTAACCGCATTCGTTGTCCGATATTATCTACAGAGCAGGTGTGCCTCAAAGATAATATAATTATCCGGACTCATAAATGATACATATCTATGTTATGTTACACGCCGTATAGAAGAAAACTGTGTTCATAAATTTTCGTTTACTATACGTAAAATTACTTTTCGTTATTGTTCCGGTTAACCTACGGCAACCGAAAGGTTGAAGTGGAGGGGGCACCAAACATCAATCAAACATCATGGCATAATAGCCTACAAGATATAGTAGCGCCCCAAGTGGCCAGCAGCCAAATCTCACCTCCTCCAACGCTTGGTAGCAAGTGAAGCAAGCGAAAAAAGTGAGAGTGAGGCCATCTTGTCTTGAGAAGAGTTCATCATTTCTTTGTCTCTGACATCAGGAATTCCCCATGAGTGAGTAAAACTCTTGGAGTTGTTCCCTGCAGTAGAGAGGAGAGGGGCTTAAAGATGCAGAGGGAGGAAAGAACCATGGAGTAAGTCCACCTACCAATAATTAACATGCACCACCACTTGACCATCATCATCAACCACCTCAATTTTATATCTACAATTCCATAGCCCAGTATTCAAAATTTTACTAACCATTTAATCTTAATGTTTCCTTTCGGCCACCCACCACACCATTGTAACATAAACAATAGAATTATTTCTCATTTAACCATGTTCATTTTTCATTTATACAGTCCACTTTAACCAACCAGCAAACCAAAAATGAAGTGTGTTCCGGCAATTTAAGTTGAGGGCATACTTCAAACAGTTATAGCTCCAGGAAACGTTCAAAAATAAGAACCAGCTTTTTAGAGCAAATACACATCAATTTTTCAAGATAATATGCATTCTATAGAAGTGGAATATTGGTAATGATAGTCTATTGAACATACATAGATATATCTGCAACGGTTATAAGAAATGTTGTATAAGTTATTAAAGAATTACCAATATGTAGATTAAATCAAAATAATAAACTTCTTTTAAATAAATGTTTTGTTCATTGAGTATTAGAGCTAAAAACTTAGTATAAATACATATGTAGTATTCATATCTAAAATACAGTAATATATGTCTGATACAGATAGACATAGGGAGGTTATAGCAACAATTGAATGAAATGCTATTTTGTTGTGTACAAATAGTTCTTTAGCTTTTCGGCTATCTATATCCACTAATGTTAAGAGTTTTTCTTGTATTGCTTTATCTCTAACCCCGCATATAAAAACATCTCTAAACAAACTGTCCAGTAGCATGCCCAATTCACAAATTGTGCTTAAATTTTTAAATTCGCTCTGTTATCGTTCGTGAGGTTCTTACTTTCTAGTTAGAAATACATGTTGGTGGTATGTTATAATTGTACTAGGAACAAAGTACTTATCAAATTTTTCCATCTTTTATCGTTCGTGAGGTTCTTACTTTCTAGTTAGAAATACATGATGGTGGTATGTTATAATTGTACTAGGAACAAAGTACTTATCAAATTTTTCCATTACTATGCTTAATGTTTTTCCTCTTATACATTTCTCCGAATACAATAACGTGACAACTTTTTTTGTTTCTATCGAAGCCTCTTTAAAATATACTGCTGTGAATGACAAAATTTCGTATGAAGTTACTCCAATTAAAAGCCATGTAACCCTCTAATTTGAAAGGATGCAAAGGTGGGAGCCATTTTTATTCTAAAAAATCAAAAACAACTAAATATTAATAACGAAGAAACAAAAAAAAATTCTAACTTCCTGAGAATTGACAGTTTTCACTACTGTCACGATATTTTGTTACTAATAAGCCATCTGTTTATTATCACATTATAGTCGGGGCACATAAAATTACGTTGTTCACAAACTGTGCATATAGGTCGGATTATGTAGTAATACGTTTTTTATGGACTGTTGGTAGCGCGGGAAACGTAGCTAATACGAGTTACTACATGTGTGTATGTTTTTTATGCCGCTTTTTTATACACAGGACTACGCAGGTATAAACATTCCCACAATAGATTAGGTAAGGTCAAAAATAATAAAGATAAATAGGTTCATCACAACCCATTATACCTGCGAATTCACAAATTTTGAGTCGATTTATTTTTAGGGAATTCGGGTAGTTATCGGTGTTTAGACGTCTCCTTTTCATTTTTCATATTGCAAACCTATATTATTTTCAAAATCGTGAGTTTTTTGTGATTTTTTTTTTATAATTATCGAATTTGTAATCGAACTCATTCAATGATTGTTTTTCCTGTAGAAGTGGTATAGTTATTTTTAATATATAAATACTCTAAATACTGATAAGATGAGATACAGTTACGACGAAAACGACCAGGAAATTTGTGCGGACAATTTTTTAGATTATTCGTGTGTCATGAATTTCATAATCATAAAAAAATTCAAAGTAGTTTTCAATTTATAGTAATTTTACGTAACGACAAAATTCCCGAGTATTTAAAAAAAAAAACCGCCCGCTCCCGCCGTAACGCGTCGACGCAAAGCCCGACAACTATGTGTTAAAACTGTTTTATTAAAGAACTGTGAGCTTTATTAACATTTTATTAAGAACACAATAACATTTTAGATCAGAGGTAAAGAAATGCAAGACAAATTGTTAACCTTAGAAGATAGCAGGCTAGCTGAAAAACTATGAACTTTATTAACATTTTATTAAGAATACAATAACGTTTCAATTCAATTGTCATAAACTCTCCATGTCCATGTCTTGTTCAGACATAAATATTATTTTAATAAATATGATTTTTGATATTGAATTAAGTTTCTCCATCTGAGATGTTACAATAGAAAAATCTTTAATGAAATAATATTTTTTTAAATGCTCATAGCTCTGCTTCTATAAACACAAGATACTGTAATTAATTTTTGAATTTGGTCTTAACGTGGATATTAGCTACTAAACCAGTGAAATAAACCAATTTTTAGAATGAATCGATGACATATCTGTTGGTACTGTATGAACAAGTGGTACATCAGAAAATATATCTATATTATTTATA
>NW_027106231.1:141733-146606 GCF_000696795.3 Halyomorpha halys | reverse complement strand
TATATATATATAATTTAGATATATCATCCACTCACTATATCTAAGCTAACATTTAATAAATAAGATTCATTTCAACAGTAACATGATATTTATTTTCCGAAAATAAGCACCAAGTAACGCTGCGCATTTGAAACCCCGAGGGTGTGTTGTTTAAACTGTCTCTGTCTGATTTTTTAATTTATTTGTATTTTTTAAATTAAATTTCTCCTATTCCTATGCTCTTTCTATAATTGCAGAAAATTAAATAGCGAATTGGCAATTTATTTTATATTTCTTAACGATTTTTTTTGTACTTGAATCTTAAAATGATATAAATTTTGATGGAACATATTGTAGTGATAGTAATATGTTAATCAATTACATTAATTAGCTAGCGTGTTCAATTATGAGCCTGATGTGTAGTTTCCACTCACAGACAGTAATGCCTTTATGGAAATTAGAATGACTAAAAGGTGGTTGAAGCATATCAAACTGCTCTTGGGAAAAAATAGTAGTTAGATAAACTGTTTTATACAAAAACTGTTAAATGTAAAAAACAAATTTTGTTTACCTGCATTAATGGTTAGTTTATCAGCGTGGACTTGGTCTGAATGTATACATTATATAGCCGTTACTAGTAAAGCCTTAATATCCACTTCAAGTAGTCGGTGTCAACTGAAGAAATGTTAACCTGAAGTGGTACCCGGAGCAACAATTTATATCTATCTGGAGTTGTCGGAGCAAGAAACAGATACGGAATGAACAGCTCATATTAACTAAAATTTGAAAGTTTTAATTCCTTATCAACAAATTAAAACCTACTCAATCTCTTAAATTAGATCGATGTCGGAATGAATTACCTTATGCATAACTCATCATTTTTAGTTTACTTTACAGTTTATTATATTTTTTTCTTCAAGCAAACTATCGTGTCAGATAAAAAGCTAATTGCCAATTGGTGTCTTGACAGGATGAATTAATAACAAAAAAGTTTCATTCGATGAATAGAAATATATTCCTCACTAATTTATTCAAAGTCTTATCAAAATGATTCCACTAGTAAGAGATAACTATCATGGGCGAAAAGAAGAACTCCAATACATTTTGAATTTTTATGTAAGAGAAATAAAAAGTTATTTTTAATTAATACTGATTTCTTTAAATAAGAGTTTTCCTCTCAAACTTAAAGGGCCAATAATCAATGTTTCAATAATTCAATTAAATTATGTTATAATTGTTGATTTTGTTTTATAATTTTTTTTATTGCATTAATATATTATGTACAATATTTTCCAAATTGTTTTAAGAAACAATTTTAAATACAATTTGTTTGATACTAATTAAATTTTACATAATTACTCTATTTTACATTTTGGTAAAACAAACCCGAGAGGGAAAAATATTGAACTAAAATAAAATACATATTATTGAGTAACATGAAATACATATAATTTATTTATGTTTACATTAATATATGTTTGGTCCTTTTGTGTTTATATCTACGAAGTTTTAGTGTAATTTCCTATTCAGTGATTAGAGGGGTTAATGAGTTGGGGCAAGACTGGAAGAAATTATGTTTCAGTTTATACAGGATTTATGTAATCCTGTACAGTGTCTATATTTAATTCAGAGTGCATTTTAGGTATTGTAATGTAATATGGATTGTTATTATAAATTCTGAGGTATTTATTATGAAATACTTGTATTTTTCTTAAATTGGTTGAACTGGTAAAGCTCCATATGGGGCAGCCATAAGTTAAGATGGATCTTAATACCACTTTATTAGTATCAATTTATTTTTAGTGGATAATTTTGATTTTTTTATTAAAGTATAGATACATTTTAGATAAAATTTTGCTTGCGTTTTCGAAATTCGAATTGATTTGGTGGTTTAATAATAGTTTGCTGTCTAAAGTGGCTCCTAAGTATTTAATTGTTTGGCAATAGAGACAGAGGTATTACTTAAGGATCGATGGAGGTATAGGCCCTCATTTTTCAAAGTGATGGCCTCTGTTTTATCAATATTTAAAACTAATCCCCATTTTTTGGAGATATCTAGATGTTGTTTAAAGTATCTTTGGAACTCATTGAATAATTTCTAGAAAGGCAATGGGGAAAGCAGAGAGTTTTTAGTTGGTTTTGAAACTTGGAGTTCGATTCAACATTACCAATACATGTTAATTTTTGAGAAATAATATTTTTTTCTTTAAAAAGTAGGAAATAAAATCAACTATGAGTGCTCTAGCTTCGGGGTGAGGCATGCATGAATCCATGTTAACTTTGCAGGAGAAAATAGAGATAGTAGAACCTCACTACACCGAATGCTAAAAAGGAAAAAAAAATCAATACAACTTCAAATAATTAAAAATGTTTTTATCCTCCAAAATATTCTGTTAAAATATGTATCTATCTTTTTGCTCTTAATACCTTCCGATAAGTAATTAAAGTTATTTCTTTAATAAAAAAACACTCAAAAACTGGAAAAAACCCACTTCATTTAGCAGTACCTGATGAATGCCTACAATTTAGACCGAAACTTTGGCACAGAATGAAAAGTAAATTACATTACTGCATGCTTTATTCCCGACCGCACCCCAACCTTTATATCTCCATTATATTAATTAAATCTGTTTTTTGTAGATTATTTAATTTGTTTAAGAGGCTGCCTGTAATATTGAAAACAGCACAAAGTCTGTGGAAATTTTATTTACTTTTCGGGACATTTATTGGACCACATCATCTATTAATATTTTTTGTGATAAAATGTTTCAAATTCGCCTTTGATGAATATAAATTCATACATTTCTGGATTTTTTTTTTTTTTTTTTTTTATTACAGTGAGGGCTGAATGTTTCGGTGGACTGACACAGGCCCATCTAGTGGGGAGATGGCGGGTGCTTGTGATCGGCGCTGACTCCACACCTTGGGTTCAAGTACCACGTGTCGATAATCCTAGTTCTTCCTTCCAAAGCTTCTTACCTCTTGGGATCCAAACTAGAGTCTATTAAAATGCTGAAATTTCATATTCCACAGTCTTATCAAATATACAAAAGTTAACGAAATTAGAGGGTGCAGGGTAATCTCGGTAATCCGAGCTTCGGTACTTCGAACAGTCCAGTAACCCCAAACTAGCCCAAAAAAAAGACATTATTTTTTAGAAAACTCAGCAGGCAATAACAGTTTTATTTTCAACTTCCCGATCTACTGTAATTATTGTCATTACTGCGAAAATCGAAAGTGGAAATTTTTTACGCAGTTTCGATATCAGGTAATCTAATTCCTATGAGTGTGTTCATAATATATATTTTTGGAATTAGAAATACACAATATTTAATTTTTTATTTTTTTTTTCATCACTTGATTCTATAAAACTAATTTAATTAATAATATAAATAAGTATAACTCAAATTTTGTTGTGAACTCGTTTTTTTTACGTTTTATGTAAAACAGTAGAGTAGATTTTCTTTTTATCTATACTTTTTTTTTTTAATGAGAGAGCTATACCGTGGCAGTAAGTCATTCTCTTATAACGTCTGAGAGAAGAGAATGAAGTGAAAAGGTTTCTGCTGTATCAACAAAAAAATAAAATAACCGACATCTTTAAAAAATATTATTTTTTTTTTAGACTTCAAACTGTCAAATTTCCAATAAAATATGTAGAAAAACTTAAATAAATAAAAATAATTATGTACATTGTTGAATTTTTACGAATACTCTCTGAATTCACAATTCACAATTGTAACAACAATGTACAAGATATTGTAATATACATAAATGTATCATTTGAATAAATAAAGATTACGATAGAATCTGCTGATCCATTGAATGCTAATGTCTTACACGTAGTACCTCTCCATGGCGTTTAATAGTCCTGAGAATTAGAAGACCTCAGTTCGAATGCTCGCTTCACGGGAATCACCTCCTTGGGAGGATAACAATCGTGGATCAGTATATTCTAGTACCAAAGTTTTTGGAAATGTGTATTATCTATTGATTTCTACGCCTTAATTTTCGCTTCCTGTGAGGCCCGGTGGCTGGAATGCAGTCCAGACATGTATTCCTCCTTCGTGCCAGCAGGAATCCCTGTAGAACGAAGTTACCATCCTTAGAGAATTTACGGCTGGAACCCTAAAACTTAGTCTATTCACCTCCTTAACCATCCACCTTACCTAAAAGAACACGCATTGTCAAGGCCTTCTGGTCAACATTACCAATTGGAGTCAGACCATCTAACATAACCACTTCCACAGTTTCAACCGTATAAATTATTAAAAATCTTTTTCCATTGAGAAAAGCTCTCCTCTAACCCTTCCAACTCTATTAATGTTATCGATAACCTCATTAGTAAAGTAAGTATTGGTTTTTATGGACTCCCATAAAGTCAAGCTTTGAATTTTCTGTAGCTATATAAATATGGATAAATGGACACAGCAAAAATGTAGGCAAACCTATGTGTGGAAAATGGATTTTTTCTAAAACCATGTAGAATTTTCAAAAAACAAATTATAATATGGATGGGATAAATTCACCGAAATTACATGCTGAAAAACATTATGCTAATGATTATAAAAAATAAGTATCAAAAACAAAATGGGTGACAAAAAAAACTAAGAAGGTTAAAATTTTCGCGCTATTTCACTGGGTGCTCAATATCTTTAATGATATATACTGAGTGAAAACAATAATACCTTTATTAATTAAAGTAATTTAAAATTGTCCAAAGTTTGAATCTTGATAGAGCTCTTTACGTTTTCATTATACCCTAAAATACAGATTTAAATTATTTTTTTTTAAATACCTGAAATTACTATTCTCTGGATTTATTTAATAATATTAATTTTATAGTTGCTTATGATGAGAAAAAAAATTAGTTGATTCCTCACAAAAATATTTT
>NW_027106231.1:133513-141683 GCF_000696795.3 Halyomorpha halys | reverse complement strand
AATATATACTATAAAAATATTTTCTAAAAATGCAACAATTTTTTCGGTTTTTACCATCCCCTGCCATTATTGACTTCTTCTTCCATACTTGAGTAGAAATATTCTTTCTGCGTTTTACTAAGCCAGAAACAATTTTTAGTGAATATTGAATATTTTTAACGAATATAATAAAGTTTCCTGAATGAAATTATTTTTAAGAATAGATGGCACCGTTTATAGACCTTTATCTTTCATACTTGAGCTTGTTTTATGATTTTTCATAAATATTTAAATGTTTTCTTGTTACTACTTTTCTGTGTTCGATGAAAATATGATTTTTTAATAACACCGTTATATATGCGGACCACAAAAAAAAAATCGACAAAGAAAAGAAATTAAAAAAATAATCCAAACTCAAAATATTTAAATATTGTTAAATGCCTTATTTTTAAATTTAATATCATAGATAAAAACCAGTTATGGTAGATACTTTCATAGCATTAGTTTTGAAACCGTTCTTTAATCAATACTTACTATACCAACTGCTCAGCCGAACCTCTCATCTCAAACTAGAAAACAAACTACTAATTTATAAGACTATACTCAGATCTATCTGGACCTACGAACTTGAATTTTGGGGGACAGCTAAACCGTCGAACATCAAACGTATCTAATCCTTTCAATGCAAAACTCTTAAAACCATGGTTAGTATACCCTATTACGTTTCCAACTGAACACTACACCATGATCTTCATATCCCTTTTGTCCTCGACCTCATACCAACCAAATTCTCAAGATTCCATATAATCCTTTTCAACCTTCCAAATCCTTTGATTCAAACCATATCTAGTTCCACCCATCCCTACAGCCAACCTGGAAGGTTGAAACAGCAGTGGCAAAGAGACTTATTGTAAAATAAAAATGGACAATTGGAGTTCTGGCAATGTTCAGATTCTCCACTTAAGTGGAGTGTTTGCGGCTCTAGCGCACTTGCTCAGCCTCCACTGGCTCACTACCAGTGATGTGGCGAGAGGGATGCGCTGGGATCTTTTGAGCACTGCTGTACCCCCCAAACGAGGGGGATAGAGTGGGCTCAGTGATCCACAGGTCGATTGTGTAAATATGACTAGAGATTATATTATTATTTTATTTTATTTATTTATTTTTTTATACACATAGTTTGATTATGTTAATTTTCTTTATCCTTCTGTTTTATATTATATTTTAAGAGAGATTTATTTATTTGTATGGTTTTTTTTTCTCATTTACTTATTTATTTTTATTCTTATTTTAGTATGAATGTGATCATTCATTACTATTACCTATTGTCCACATTTGTGAGGCAGATTGTAAAATTTATCAATAAATAAATTATTATTCTTATGAAAAAAAAATCAATTCTTAGAAGTGGGTAGTTCGTTGCTAATGAATAAGTAATTGATAATAAAATGTTTTTATCACAAATAAAACTTATAGAGATGTTATGGACTTTTTAGTTTTTAAGAATGACTACGACACAATCTTAAAAAAAAACCCTTTAAGTTCACACTATTCACGTAAAACACCCAATGGTACTCTTTAATACAGCTTACCAATATTTTTAAAATTACTGGTGAGAAAACCGATGCTAGTAGTACATCTCATAATTTCTTCTAAGAATGGGGTCATCAATTATAAAGATGGAGGCGGTAGGTTTAGGGGAAGGCTTTGCCCAGCGGGCGAAGAGATTTAAGAATTTATTTATCCTGTCAGCGGCACCTACGCTTCCAATAAATATATAACGACCTATCCGATAACTGATATCATCCTCCCCTAACGAATAACTGAGGCTTGCTCCTCACCTAGCTTCGTTCTAGTTGTTTATTAGCGTTCAGAAGGATCTCATTCGTCTTGAACCAAAGGAATAATTTAAGAATGTCATATTTATGCTAACCTCGACTTTAGAAGGCCCCTAATAAAAGCTATCAAATTATTCAATCACAGTTTGAAACGTGCTTCCATTAATCATATAGATAAAATCTGGACAAGATGTTGTGGATCATTATAGTTACAATCTATATCACTGTACAACTAACTCAAGACGAGGGTTCGAATCCGGCTGTTGCAAACAAAGATTTATTCCGTTATTATAGCGGTAAGTCAAACCTTTGGGTTCGGGTGGACCTCCACTGGGTTGAGAAAGTGGGTACCCTTAATTGGGGAAAATTAATCTGGCAGTTACGATCATATATAACAATGTTTATAATTGTGATCATAAGCAAATCACCTCCTTGTTCAACAGTTATTCAAGAAATAGTCATACAAAAGTACTCTACGTTTGTATTTCCATGTAGTCTTCTTACAGGCGACGTATTTTCTCCAGCACAAGAAACTTGCAGGGGATGGAAGTTGCTCACTACCTCACGTTGCTACGAATCATAGTTTCCATGTTATTTGTTTTTTTTCTGACCTAGAAAAAATTAAGAACAACAAATTAAATATATACAAAAGAAAGAAGTAAATGAATTTTATTAAAGACAGACGTGGAACTTTGTTTTTGGATGTCAACAACTTTTAATGCGAGTGACAATTTGGATACTGAGGATATAATTTTGTTTTCATTATTTCTATGAATACAAAGCTTATCTACCTTCAGTACTAAGGAAACCAAATATATTTATAATTTTATAATAAATAATATATTTATTATCACTGCTGCAGGAAGTGATTTATAAAAGGTATTACTATTGATAGTTATGTAGTTATATAATATATTAATATGCTATATGTATGTTTAATAAGTACTGGTAAACGATTTTTTTTATTTCACTATGCTTTATTAATGTGATAAATTTAAGGACATTTCCAAAAGTATGTGTATTGGGTAAGGTAATGGATTCTCATCTGGAACCCCAGCCATGGGCAGTAATTTATTGCCGGTTCTTTTATTACCAGTTGTGGGGAGATTCCTGAAGCTTCCATAAAATTGATTCTTGCCCTTCGAGGGTTGGCAGGGTACCTGTTGTTACAACATGGTGCTGACCACATCATCTCCTTGGGGCATGAATCAGCACTCCCTTAGTACGTGCCATTGAACCTTAAACATTGAACAAGATCTTTTAATGGATACAGACGTAGAGGCTATCTTTAACTCTTCAGAATTACGATTTTTATTGTTATTTTTTATAGCTACTTCCACCGTGAGCTAACTATAATTAAAAACTTTTTAATATAGGTTAATTATTAAAATACGGATTCATTGAGAATCTTTATTATTATATGGAATAGGATATATATATATATATTAAATAAATAAAAAAAATGTGTGATAAAGCATTAAGAATGGTCGTAAAATACGTAATTTTACATATCAGCTTAATGCATAAGGATATTCCGATTAAATTTCTATAAATTATCCAACCGTTAATTCAAGCAGTATATTAAATAAATTAATTATGGATTATTATTCATCCACCATTCAAGAGGTCAAATTAATAAGTGATTGATTGATTTCATTAAAGAGCTTTTGGATTGTAATTGTGGCTTCATTACTTCCATTATTAATAATATCAATTCGTTAATAATTAGTTCAAATATTTTTCTTTTAAATAAACAGTGATTTAACATCATGCAATGTATTGCATGTTTCTTTTCGGGATACATTGTTGCTACTTCGAGGTACTTACTACTTTCTTTTTAAATACACCTCAAGCAGTCGAAGGAGTTAATTGCTTCTCATTAAACAATCTTGTAACAGTATTTAGAAACAAAAAAAAAATCCTTTCTTCTCAATTCCAGAATTTTTTATGAGGAATGTTATGTGACCTATCTTTATACAACAAACATTACGCTTATTTTAGATAAATCACATACAAAAATTGGCTCTATGAATTCTTGAAAACATGATATAATATATTCTAATATCTTTTTATTGCTTTTATAAAACAAAGGACTGGTATGAAGTTGTGAATATAACGAATAAGTAGCATTGTCCTATTAATATCATCTTGTTGGATAGTCCTACTTTCAATATGAATGGAGGGAGAATTAAAGAAGTTAATGTTGCTTATGTTGTTATTTTCGAATAGCAGAATGTCTGACATATCGGTAAGATAAATAGTTTCTCTTCAGAATGACAAGTTTTACATTGGGCCCATTTCCTTCTTATATAACACAAAGTAATAAGAATCTTATATTAATTGCTTTACTTAAAACCGAGGCTGTGATTTTTTTTAAATACTTGAGTTCCTTTATTGATTAGAGTAAATTAAGCCTGTAGAAGGGTGACAGGAGGATATATAGAGCAATCGAGCTGACCACAGCCGCTCCCCAAACAGGCCCTGCCAACCAATTCACTGCTCTGTTTTGTACAGCTACACACTGGCTGCTGGGAACCAATCGCTAGGCTCCTCTAGTCTCTTTTAGCCCCTATATCTTCTGCCCTGTCTTCGTAGCCGTACTACTCCTGGAACTTATTAGGAGCTTAATTAATTTATGTAGTATGACAGGTATAACCACCTTATTAAATATCACTATTTAAGTTTTCTTTAAAAAAATGTTTTTTTAAATATTCACTACTGGAAGGTTTTTATTTCTTATTATATTAAGTTTTATGTGAAATCACTTCTTCCTTTTTATTTCTTTTATTTCACTTTAACGTTTTCTCCTGTCATCAGAATTATTAGAACATATCTTTACTTTCACTGTACTTTAATGTATCCACATATTTTGTTACTAATTAAGAATCTTACTTAGTATGTAGAATTTCCATAATTTTACCTCCCGTATCACACTAGCTTGGACTATTACCCGAAAATTATCTCATCAGACAGACAGGAGGACAATAATCCAATCTAGTGTAATATTATTTTTTTTATTTATTTATTGATATTTACAACTGCATAAAAAAATACAACCAGTAAATTTGATCATAATGACATAATATGATACAGGATGTAGAGAAACTACCCAGTATTAGTACTCTAAAAACAGTTTACAATATAAGGTCACGAGGCCATCTTCTTTTCAGGCGCCTCGGTAGTGTAATATGAAAATAAAATAATTTCAGATCATTTTTATAGTGTATGTTTTTTAACTTGAAAGACCTATTATAATAAATATGATCGATTTTAATAGAAAAGGAAGGTGGTCTGGGTGCGGTAAAAAGAACTCACATAGCAATAAAACTGTTTATTATGAGCAAACGTTTCGCCCCACTTAGCAGGGCTTCATCAGGGCTAAAAACAATACAAGTGCTTGCTTCTTTTTTCTATTCTATCTTTATTTTATTTTTATTTCCCTTATTTTACGTCTGTACTTTATTTTTATTAATATTTATTTTTTATCTATTTTTTTGTTTCTGTTTTCATTAATTGTCTAAAACTTTTTTGTAATTCTTATTTATTCATACTTTTTTAATGTGATTAATTTATGTTAGCCTTAAACCATTTCCATCATATTTTCCGAACGATTTTTCCATCATTATTTTGAAAATAAAATAGTGTCCACAAAACGGATTACTCACTTTACCAATCAGATAATCAATCCTAACATTCAAAAAAGATAAAGCAGTGACCTATTTGATATTGTTTAGCACCTCCAGTCTAAACGTTTTACGAGTTGGGTTTTTGGTAGGGGAGGGATAGAATTTGGTAGAAATCTCGTGTTTTCTCAGTTCTATGATTATATCTAAAGAATCATTAAGTTTAGCGAAAAATTAAATTTCCTATAAAAATAGTAATACAACTAATGTCTAAACTAAGTAGTTCTTAAGATATGGAGAGGACGTTCGTAAAATTCCCAAGGGTTTGGAGTGAGGGTGTGTGTATTTTTCCAGTTTTTGGTTATAACTCAAAAATCATTGGGTTCGGCGAAATGGGGTCTCTTCAGAATGAAACATTAATTTTCCTTTAATCGTGGCCATTAAAGTTATTTACCTAAGCTATGCAGTTTCTGAGATATGGAAACCAATATTAGTGACTATCGTATCGCATGCCATATTGCCCAGAAAAAAACAGGATTTTCTAAATTTATTGTTATGTTTTCTTCAACCGCATTAGCCAGCTATTTTCGGAAAAGGAGTATTGAGAGGCATAATTGAGTATGTTGTTCTGAATAACCATTGTTGAATCTTTCCCAGTTTTATTTATAGGTGATCTCGGTGCTTTTTACCAGGGAGGTCCTCAAACATTCCAAAGTAATTGAGTCAACTTTTGAGAGCTTTTATTGACGAATTAATCCACATTTTAAAGTCTTGGTATCTCTTTTCAGATTAATGCTAGGAATTAAATGAAAAATTGTTCAATATCATCTGCAAGCTCGTACATTTTTCATCAAATTATGACGGACGACTTGACTTCCTGGGACGTCGGTGGCAGGTGCTAAGAAATCAGTTCTGCGGGACACCTGATCCTCTTAGAGACAGACAGACGGGTTCCTATCATGAAGCTCTCTTCCTCCTCCCCTTAACAGATAAACTAAACAGCCCCACCAAATTATTCACCGCTCCTCGGGGAAGAGGAATAATCTTCAGGAATAGGCTTTTAGGAAAAGGGGGGAAAGCACACGGCCAATAATGGCTCTGGGCTATCCAATATCAATTCTGTTTCCGGGTGTACGGGGATATTACTACGGCTTACTGGATTGCAGCGTTTCGATTTCCTATAATGTATTATCCCCAGGTCCAATTATCGAATGTAGTAAGGGTCAGTTAAAATATACAATAGAGAAACTGTCCGAGACCGATATTTTATTTTGTATGAGGCCGTTCAACCTTTGGTATTATTGTCAAGAACAATCTGAGATAGGCTGTATATTGCAATTATATGTTTTAAAATTTATTTTAGAAGTTAGGTTAGGAAATTTATTATATAACTTTAATAAAAATAGCTTGGTTAATTACAGCTACTTCACTAGGAAGGCAGATAAGATTTTTATTCATGCAGAAAGTGAAAAGAATTTTAATCATCAGAAAATGAAAATTTCAATCACGTTTCAGAATTAAAAAAGCAAATATGTTTCCGCGTCTGACTATAATCAAATCCATATGATGGATATAATATATACTAGAAACCAGATGGTCTGTAATTGAGTCGAATGGAAAGTTTAAAGTAAATAGTATACTTTATGGTACTTGAAAACCTTTTTTTTTTACCACCACTCAGACCATCTTTCTGTATTTTAATTTTAAAATAAAGTTATCATTTTTAAAAATATGTTTCAATTTAAGGACTGACGGTTAGTAGGAAAAAAAACTATTAATTAACCTTTAAATAAAATAAAAATAGTTGTTATCCAAATATTCAAATATGCTTATATTCGAACATATACAATAAAAATTGAATGCATTGAAGCACTGTAATTGTGGATAAAACTAGGTCAAATACTGAAAAAATAGGATTAATTATTTTAGCGATAATTTTTAGTTCCTCTTAAAATAAACAACTAAAAAGAATATTTTAATGTATTCATTCATATTATTATATATTTCTCTCCTTTTTCTTAGAGGACTCCCCTTGGGTAGGTTTAATAACTGTCAGAGTGGAACAGCAATAAATATAAGACTTTTGTCAGGCCTTTAATTTAGAAAGTGGATCCTCTCATCTCCATTGAAGTGGAAAAAACTGCTGACGCTGGTGGCAAGAAGTAGAAGAAACGCCCGTTATGAAACTAATATCAAATAGCAATCTGGCCTGAAGGCTGAGCCCTGCAAAAACCCCATTGCCTGCCCTCAGTAAATAATAAGTTTTATTTTGTCTCTCTTATTGGTTCGTTTCGTATTAAACTGAACTCAGATGGAGAATTAAAGCTATTACGCCCCATTGCCTAAGGGTTTGTTCTTTCCAAAGAAAAAATATATATAATATGGAATAAACATTTACTCATATAGCAGGGGTGGCCATATTAAATATAGTTATTATAATAATTATAGTATAGCAAATTTTTTATCAATTAATTTATGAATCTCTGTAAGTATGATGTGAATGATTTCTCTTAGCTCTATTACTTATATCTGAAGTATATGACGGAATGTATAACTACAGAATAAAAATATTTTAAAAAAGCTATTTGATAAATTATAACACATACACCTGCTGCAATGTAAAGATGTCCTTTGTGATAATTAATTTAATTTTAATAAAACTACATTTATGTTTCAAACTCGTGTTTACCATATAATCATACTATAACTATAAATACAGGCCACACTATA
>NW_027106231.1:95416-133426 GCF_000696795.3 Halyomorpha halys | reverse complement strand
TATATATATATATATATATGGTTGGATAAATGTTTTACTTTGTTTCATGAATTTCTAATAGAGAATAATTTATATATTACATAAATTATACGACTTAAACACACTCCAACCGCACAGTCTTTGCACTGTATCGCGGTAAATGAGCAGTGACTGTTTTAAATACAGAAGCACAAAGAGAGGAGGCTCGGCGAATGCAAATAAACCGGAACAAAATAGGAAAGAGGAAAACGGAAAAAAGAAAATTATGGAAGCGCTAAGCCACCGGGTCGGTTATGGAAATATTAAACAATCGAGGTTGGGAAGGGAGAGGGGGGAAAGAGAGGGGGGAAAGGGAGGTGCAAAAACACAGGTTCAGCCGGTTTTAATTAGGCCACCTTTTCACCGACCTGCAAAAACAGCTTCTTTATTTCCTCAACTCATTCGTTATGAAGGAGTCAGAATTGCAAGCCAGATTATTTTTCATTGAGCTCTTCTATCATCATTTATTCGCGCATCCTTTCTTGGCCAGATATGGATCGCCATTGTCAGCACCTGGATGGCACACTATTAAACTGCAATTGTGTCCCTTGCTCCTGATGACTCCTGAAATATCGTAGCTCGCTCTTCAGAACGACTCGAGGATCTCCCATTCCTTCCGGACCATTTATAACCCTCGCTGTCTCGTTGACAGTGGAAGATATGATAATTAATCGCGACAGCTTACAACAAGAAAATACACGCCTTTAAGGCTTTGTGAATAGTGCTCCCCCCCTACTCCATCAGCTACTTAATGACAATGCATTCATAGCACCAAATGTTGTCAAATAATTCTTTTAATTTAACTTTTTTCATGGAACCTTATAAAAGTTTATAGAATTTAAGGAATCGTAAAGTACTAACTTTCTTCTATATAGAGTTACAGAAATGAAAATTATGATTTAACGAGGGCATAATAAATATTTAAAGAAATTAAACAATGGATAATTCAAGTGTGAACAAAAATTAAAAATATGTATTCTTAAAAGTTTTTATGTGTTTTTTATTGCTCTGTAATTATTATTACTTTATGATTTGTCTTACCAACAAACGAACAGCGAACGACGAACGACTTTAAAAACGACATAGAACATAAACACAATATTTTAAATTCAAGTACTAACGAGTTGATTATAACTTTAACTTACGATCAACAATACTATATCGTAAAATTGCCTCAGGAAGTTGTCTTTAGTATTTGGTAATTAAATCTATGAATAGGTTCTCATGCTATTTATATTATGTTCACAACCTGAAGTGTAATCTCTGGAATTATTTTCACAACTCCATTGAAATAGCTTGAATTATTGTTATAAACAACTTTATTTATTTAATTTTTATCTTTTCGTTTCAAAACTGTTTAATAGAGAAGTATTTGTTAAAAATCAATTGGTGGAATATTTATATTTTTAACTACTAAACACCATCATACACCAATACGATGTGTATAATGATAAGTGGTACAGTTTAAAAAAAATGAAATTTTTGACTCGCTAAAAAATGGCCCGTAAACTATAAAAGACACCAAATTACTAACAAAACAAATATCTGCCTCATGAAAAATAGGACAAAGAGGTTTTTCTGGACGGTTTTGAACGTCACGTTTGGATTTACGTATCTTATAAATTTTGAGATATAAAAAAATAAAGGTGTCAAAATTAGTTGAATTTTTCTTGCTTCCAAAAAAGAGGTGAGTGAATGTGCTATACAGAATCCATGACTATAAAGGAGAAAAAGAGGTTAAACAATCTCACCTCACTTTGTTGGGCGACTTTGTGCCATAAAGGACCTAATATTCACACCGACCCTAACTACTTACTATTGAGTATACTTGTGTGCTAAAATGTGTTTTTACTTTTTTTGACTAAATGTGTTCGACAAAAGTTAGTTAATAAACAAAAAAAAAAAAAAAATCTGACACAATCTTATCTCATATTCCGGTTTTGTTATTTCAATTTACCATACCCAACAACAAAAATATATCAACTGCAAAGTCTGTATTCCTGGGAAATACAACTTTTCTACTTATAATAAGAAAGTTTCAGCGGCGCAGATTAAGACTAATAAAAAAATAATATGGCACACTATCGGTAATAATAAAGTATCTTATGTAATCAGTAACGGATTTATATATAAACGAATACTCCTGTATCATACTTCAGTAAAGTACATAGTACTATAGAGTTGTTTCATTTCTGTTCTAATTACAAATTAGTCATTTCATTAGGGCTAACTATTAATATGTAATAATGCAATTAATCGATAATTGACCATACAAGTGATAATTGCAGAGGTATTTGGCAATCGATCTTAACATATTCTTGAGAAATAGATTGAGTACTCTACAAGTACTTTCCATCTTAATGACTTCCATTTTTTAGATGGCTCAGGAAGCATCTGTCAAATGCACAGTACCCTCTCTTATTTGAGGAAATTTGGTTTGTCTAGAAAGGATTTGAATCCCCATCCAGCTTCCTATGCAGATGAATTATGATTCATTAATGATACATGAATATTAACTAAGTCATTTCTCAATATTAAGTTTCACAATTACTCATTATTTACAAGCTTCTACTCACCTCCAAAGAACGCATGCCTAATATGGTTATTAATAAAAGCTTTATCAAGATTAATATCAGTTTTTATAAAGATCTTTTATGATATTGATTTTTTATTGGGCATAGATGCATCCATTTTCACTAAAAAACTTAATTAGATAAGAATGGATTCAGTTATTTTAAATTTTTCTGGCTGAATATTTGATATTATTATATATATATATATATATATAAAAAAGATATCTTGTTGGTTGTGATGTAGTATCTTAATAAGAGATGCTAAAATGCCCTAAAATATTATACCACCACCATGGTGGTACTGGACTTGGATACAAGAGACTTTGCCCAGACTGGGAATGAACTAGAAACTAAAGCTCTCCATTACTGACTTAGGTTTTAAGCTCTCACTTGTGGTCTGTGCAAGTTCAATTCCAGATATTGAGCTCTAACGTAAGTACGCCATTTATGGCTGGCCCCAGCTGGCTAAACTAAAACTTTATCAGTAATGAAACCATTAGCTTGATAAGGTCGCACCGCTGTGCTTTGGCTTTTTGTACAAGTCCCGTCAAGTCCTTTGCTGTCGGTCGATAATCTTACAACTTCCTTCCTAACTGTACAACCTATGGTAGTATGGAGGTCTTCCATTAGTTTACACGTTAGAAGCTACAATCTCTAATGAATCACGATTTATTTATCCTCTACAATATTTATTAAGCATATTGTAGATGACCTGCTATATGAATAGTATGAATATTTTAAAGAGTAATACCGAGTTTGTAATCTACTGGAATATTCCAACAGCGTCTCAAACTTTGGAATTTCCAATCGAAGGGAGTAATTTTTAAAGGAATAATTCTGATAGGAAATAAATTTTATGAAAAATTCATATCCGGTATTTTTATGATCCGGTGCACCTCAAAGATGCTAATCACAAAAAAAGCACTGTTTATAAATTTATAAAAAGTTCAAAATTTCGAAAAATTAAGAGTAAGAAAGTACTTTTAAATGGGACTTCTTTCCTTCCGTATTAGTATTCCAATGATAAATAAGAACAACTAAAAGTAATTACTAAAACCATTGTATTCATTGGATGATAATTAATAATTCAACTTTGTCATCTAATAATAAAATACTAATTAGATATAATTACAATGATTATTACAGGATTATAAGAAATACGAGTAATAATAATAATACAATATATATTTTTTCTAAAAACAGTTTTCATTGCGAATATTTTGAAAGGTATGCCTAAATTTCACAAACGGTTAAACTAATCTAGCCTCAACTTGAAGAAAAGTTGGGGATTAGTCCAAAAATGATTCGCTATCGATTTTATCAAATTAAATTATCTAGTTTTGCTTACACATGCCTTAACGCTTCTTTAAGATGCCAATATTTCGAAGTTGAAGACTAATGTACAAATGGTTCAGTACCAGTTTCCATGATCTCAACAATTTTCCATACACGTTTACACACCCGTTGGGCATTACAGCGACGTACAATATGTCCGAGGAGGAAAAATATCCGTTATGCTTTTTAATTTCTTCTTTTAGTGGGAAAACAGACTACCAGTTATCATCAAAATCGCCAATGAAGGATCATGAAGTGTTCACAAAACCGAGTGAATAGTGAGAGCGCTGAAGAGCTTCATTTTGGAATGGTGGTTCATACTTCATGCCGAAATCTGCTAGAGGGTGATATTGGTGGAAAAGATGTTTTCATAATCAATCAGGAAAAACGGTGCATTATTTGAACAAAAAAGAAATCTGTGATTTTGTTTCTAAAAAAACTGCTGGAATGCAACATTGTGTTTATTATTTTATCAAATAAAATAGGTTTCAGTATTATAGTTTAACGATGGATGGGGTGACTTTTTTTTCAATATTTAGATTTTACGTATCTGAGAGGTAAAACCTCAAATTTTTAAGGAAGTTAATTATTTATTTTTATTTTTATAATTATTATATTAACGATGAGAATCATAAACGATGTTAAGCATTATATTTCATGTTTAAAATTCAGGAATAATGTAACACCATGTAAAATAAAATTACGATTGTTGAATTGTTCAAAATAATTAAGTTATGGATTGAATTTCCTTACTATTACATCTAATACTGTGAAATGTTTTTCCGTTGAGTCCCTTCTTTTTGAAAATTATTATAACAAAACTTGGAACTCAATGTAAAACCTTCTGATAAATGGTAGTTCGTTAGAAATATCATCTTCCAATATTTCCTGGAAAGTGAGGCTCTCTATCTTTTAAAATAAATTTCAGTTATAAAAATATCTCATATATAAAGCCCTCTATGGTGTAAGAAAACGCCAAGAGTAACGCCCGCCGATGTGGCTAAAGTGTCCGAAGGCCATATGACGCTTGGAAACTTGATATGAAAGTTTTCATTACTTGGAGAAGACTTTATAAATGGACTTTAAAGTATAGCAGATATGAACGAAAGTTTGTTGCCTCGACCTGACCTTATTGGGTCCAAGTTTTCCCATCACTCTTACCAACAGATTTCATTTAAGGGAGCATTCGAATTTCGGCCTGCGTAATATTGATTTCGATCATATGTCTTGAAGATATTTGTTATTAATGCCAATGGAAAACTTTCTGACAGTTTTCGACTACCCGAGAATCTAATTCTGTACTTCCAAGATTCAGGAATATCATAAATTCTATTTAATTATTTTAAGAAGTGTTATTTTGACGATTTAGAGAACTTCAGGAAATGGAGCTTTTTTCTGCTACAATTAATGTTTCAAAAATAAGTATTGGTGTATTAGACTCGCTATGAAAAAAATTTTCAGCAGTTATTCATATTTAATCGATAAAATCTGATGCAGTTATAACCTATAATGAGCTGATTACGATTTTTAATTTCCAAGATTCAGCCCTCCAAAAATTGTCCATTTTCTCAAAACAGTTAAAAATGTTTGTTATTGGTTTTATTTTGAGAAATATCGTCAAAACTATTAGTTATACGAAAACTACCTTATGGAACCAATTTTACGAAAATTTCATTAGCTTTTATTTTTGACTATAACAGAATGTGTAGGCTAATAGTTCTCTGCAATGTGGTAAATTACTAAAATATTGACAAGTAAAATTTGCTAAAAAAAATCAAGTATTAATTGTTAGGTTTTGATTAATTATAATAAATATCCTATTTTAATAAAATGAAAACTGGTTGGATTTAACATAAAAAATTTATTAAAATCAAAAAATTAATTATCACATTAATAGTAATTTTTGTATGTAATAAATACAATTTTTTTTTCTTCTACGCCTCATGAAGCTGGACATTACGCCATTTTGCCTTTTGCAGCCCAATAAAATTTAACTTTGACTCTGAGTTGGTTTACATCCTGTTAAATGTCTTTCAGTATAGACTAGGCTAGCACTGCTTATTTATTCTGTTTATTGTAAACAGTGTGCTCATTCGGAGTTGGTTCTTTTAGCCAGATATGTTTTCCTCTTTAGAGGTTCGGGACAGAAAGATGGAACTCACCTTGTAATGTCTGTAGGTCCCAGTCGGAAATTAGACACACCAGGTGATAGTTTTCACTTTACTTGATGGGTGGCGCCGTAGCTATTTGGTGCTCCCTGAACTTTTTGACGATAAAAATTATTCCTACGTCTAACATTTTACAAAAAATAAAATTATAGACCTTTGGACTGAACAACTTCAACTTGAAATTATTACCTCAAATTCCTCTTGTCAATATTATTTATTATATCTCAATTTTAATAGAACCATTGATGATGAACTTTCTATTATTGGCTGAAATAAAACTTAATTCAATATTCATTCAACGGAATTAATTAGTTTGTATTTGATAGAACGAATATTTTTGATATTTTTACTTCAATTAAAAGCATTATAAACTATTATCAGGCCCGTAGTTTTTGAGTTATATTGTAACATGTCAAATACTGTGCTGATTCCGTTTAAAACCCTAAATATCGTTCTAGTTTCTCCAGAAGCAATCTTTAATGTAGTAAATAAAGGTTTCGGATATGACTCGATATTTTGAATCAAAGCATAATTGTTAGAACATTTAAAACAAAGAATGGCATTTTTTTGTTGACAGTTATTATCTGTTCTTCCCATTCAATGATGATCAATAGGACTTCTATATCAGGAGGTAGGTATGTATGTACAGTCGTATGGGCATTAAAAAGTGAGTATGTAAACCGTCTCCCAGTTTTAGCCCAACTGAAGTATTTTTTTATACACAATGACTACTGACTGCCAGCTGGCCAAATATTTGCATTGCCCCTTTGATCTTGCTTCCCCTGTTAGACCTTCATACATATTGGACCTTTTGCCTTCTCTTTCGTTGCGCCAATGTTTTCCCTTTTTCCATATAAAATCTACTGTCCTTTCTGTTTCCGAAAATTTATATGTGTTACATATAAATATGTGCTCTAACGGACACATAAAAATGATTTTATATTAGATGTATTTTTGGAGGAAGGTATTAAAATATTGATGGGGATTGTTATTTATATTTTTTTTTTTAGCGTTGGAAATATAGTTGATAGAGGATGTAGAACATTGTTTGGAAGGTGCGGTCAAAAGTAAAACTCAAAATAAGATTACTAAGTTATTGTGTACCGGTGTGCATCTTATATGAGATAATCAGAATTAACAAAACGATGATAAAAGAATACAAGTCTGTTGCCACAACTTCACTTACTATACAAAATTATATTTTAAAGAAGAATATTTCAAATATTTATTATTGTGGTGAAAATAACGAATATCAACTTCGTTTCTGCCAAGAATACAAAAGTTTAACAAATGTAACATAACTGTGTACATATGATTGCGATAAAAAGGGATTAAGAAGGACTCGGTTCATTATGAATATATAAACAAAAAATCTTAAAAAGACAAAATTACCAAACAAGAAAAAATGCTACTCAAAACAGTATATTATTAAGTAACTGTAACAAATCGACCCCTTTGAATATAATAATTTATTACTTTTTGATGCCTTCCGCAAGCCACGCTTCAACTCTCGAGTTGTTCTTAAGTTCTTCCCTAAAGTATTCAAAGTGGGATAAGTCTTCACGCAATAAGAATTGACTAATGAAAAACATACTTGAACTAAAATATTATTTATATGAAATATTATGTAATATTTATTTTATGCATACTAAATTAACTTTATCGTTTCCGAAGAATACAAATTGAGAATATTACATCTTATTATTATCCTTTATTCATTAATGATTTTGCTTCAATAACAGCTCATTTGAAGACCCCTTTCTTTAATTTAATTTTTTTTAATTTAGTTTTTAAAAAGGTAGTTTCTCTACACGCCTGTATCATTCCATTTAAATGAGATCAAATTTACCAAATGTATTATAATGTAGAGTTGTAAATAGCAATAAATAAATAAAATAAAAAAAAGTTTAATATTGATTTTTTATAAAGAATACTCGTTTCTTCAAAGTCTCTTTGCTGTTAGCCAATCTTTGAGGTACCAAAACATATCCCACATTGAAAAGTAAAGATTTTTAGCGCGGCTTGGCACAGTTATCAAAAAAGTATTGGATTATTGTTCATGTAAAATTATTTCTTTTATTTGTTCTAGTGAATAGTTTAAATATATTCTCTCATAAATTGTTAAATTTTTTTAAATTTTATTGTAAGTAACTATGTTTATTGTCTATTGAGAGTAAAGCTGTTGGGTAAATGCATTATTTATTTATTTATTAACAAAAAAAGGAACAATTATATTTAGAAATGTATACTAAACAGTAAACCACTCTATGGAATGTCTATGGATGATTATTGAAGAAAATTATTCAAAATTATTTATATGAATTAGTCTAGATTGATCGAGCCTTCAGACTATTAAAATTGGATTTCTTTTCTGATGGATTATTGTGTGTTTATCTGTTAGTAAGTAGAAATTATTAAAATTATAAAAACATAGAATATTCATAATATATAGGGTGTTGGGTTTTATAGGTATGATGTGAATACCCTCTCTTTACTATAACAGAGGGGACGTTTGCGATTTATGGTCCTCTTTCCGAAGCTATAAAAATATTTGATACTTTCTTATTGTCGGGGATGATTAGTTGTCCGCTGAGCAGTTTCGCTCTTTATTTCTAGAAGTTTTCATGAAGGTCTTTAGTCACTGCTGGGAGCACCCTGGAAAGTACCATTCCAATGTCCACTAAATCGCGAAAAAATTAACCTATTAAGACTTATTCCTCAATTATTTTTCTCAATAACCTCGAAATGATTAAATTAATATTGCCAAGAATATACTCGACTCCTGAACCACAGTTTGAGTTAAACAAATAAAATTGGTTTATAAAAGACTTCAGAAGTCTCTTCACTAAATTTCTAAAAAAAAACCACGTATTTGCTGCCTCCAGACTATCTGAACAAACTGTATTCTGAAACGATTCAGTTTGATAAACCTTAATCCATTATACCCACAACCAGAGAGGAGCAAATTAGGTATAGTTGAAACTAATAGCAAAAATTGCCATGGATACGACACTTATTCATCAATAAAAATTGATTAATAAATATCATTTCTATGACAGTGTTAGTTATAACTATAACTAATTTTTGCCCTAATCTGCTCACAGTCTATATTAACGGCTCCCAATTTTTTCTCTTGTTGATCTAAAACATTTTCGCAGCAAAATTACTATTAAAGCGATTGAATATGTAGGAAAAGATGGAAAAACAGTGCGAAGTTAATGCTCGAATGGATTTACTGTTTTAACTTTAATTTTTCAATTTTTTTAAATTTGATATTATAATACAATAAAGATAATTTTAGTAACTAAACTAAATATAACTACTAATCTAATATAACTACTTCATGCAGGAGGCCAGGAAAAATGTTGTTTAAAACAAGAAATTTGATGGATAAAGTAAGAAAGAAATTGAGAGTCTTGGGCCAACGAAAGAAAAAGAGAAAGAAATTGTATACAAACTAGTCGATACAAAAAAAAAAAAATGTTGAAGTTGACGTTGTAAATGATATATCTACAAATTCCTGTTTTATTTTTAATTTTTTTTTTAGATTTGATTTATAAAAATAGACGGGAGCATCTTAAAAATAGAAATAAGGCTTGAAACGTAATTGGTAAGAAAGAACTATAGGAATTTATTTAGAAAGGTGTTAGTATTTATTCCCAGAACTAATGAAAAATATTATAGATTTAGTTTGTTGATCCTCAATCCATTTGAGCCGCAGTCTAAGCTGCAATCCAAACACATCTTTAAAATATTAGCATAAACCATAGAGTGGTTAGAATATTGTAATATCTTCTTCCTTCTGAAAACAAATGTATTATAATTTACATTAGGTTTTTAACTATTTTACTAACGCTTATATATTCATTTATAGGGAATTCAAAATTTTGTTCTGTATTCATCCTTCTATTACGATTTTATTATTTCTTTCTTTATACTTTTTGCATTATACTTATTTTCAGGAATTATTCTCATAATTATCAAAATCCATTAACAGTATTTACTTTATTTACATATATTATTTTTTCCATCCTTCATTGTATGGCTGAAACATAGACATGATAATTATCAAAACACTATAATTTGTTAATAACTAAAACTACACAATATATTAATAATTTAAAATAAACCTATTCACATTTCCAAGTACATTACATATACCGCAAGGAGTAAGCCCCTAAGCCCTCAGCTACTATATGACTTGCAAACACCATAGAGTACTTAAGTGAATGGCCCCGTAAAGCGAGGGGAGTTTATCTTGATGTTGAGGGGAGTCGGATGAATTGGCGGGTCGGGGAGTCTTTGAAAGGTGATGATCGTAAGACCTAAGCCCTTAGTATTTTCAGAAACCGGAATGTTTGCTTGTCATTTAAGTAAATAGACATTCACACTGAATGCTTTTGTATGGTACGAATTACTTTTATATATAAAGATCCATAAACTGCTTACTGGAATTGATGGGATATTTGTATTGTTATCTGTTGCACTTAAGAGGTGATGCTATTGGATATTGATATTATCCTATTGGAATAGATTTGTTGATTTGTGCTTCATTGAAAAGCGACTGACACAGAACCACAATACTAAAAAGGAAAATGATTGTTCGTCGATTCTCATTGCTATATATTTCCTTAATAAACTAACTAGATCATTTAACGAATTATAATCAAATGTATTTAGATATACGATGTTGATATTTGGGGCTCCTCCAATCCATCAAATATCTACCGAATCCAATCATTAGAATATCAAAAATGTTAATGCTATTTATTATGTGAATGTTTCTCAAATATCATTCTAATGTTATCAAGACCACATCAGAGGACTGAATAGTAGAGAATTACGTGATTTTATAAAATGTCCTGTTTTGTTGAAACGCTTCCACAAAAATGGTCATCAAAAAGAAAACTGCTACTTGAATCTTATAAGTTTTGTGTAATATGAAAAATAGATTAAATACTATTACAACAAGAACCTAATGCATATTGTTTGGGAAGTCAGGTCTCAGCTTACGACTACGCACCTTCAAGCTTGACTGAGTCGAGAGGCGTTTTACAAAATCTAAAAGTTGGGAGTGTCCAAAAAAAAAAAAGCCATGAAATATTACCGGATTTAACTATTTATTGATTAGTTAAATAATTTATTCGATTTTCTATACGAAATAGATATTAGACCAACAAAATAAATATCTCACTTTTAGTAAAGCTTATCTTAATCTTAAAACTGTTAACTTTGTATGGGTGTCAGGTAGCTCGTCCTCGGTGGAAACATCGCACCCAAACACTTACTCTTCCAGGTCCGGACGCCGCTATTTTGACACCCAAAGAAGTATGTTTTCCATTGAAAAATTAAATATCATGTAGTTGACAAGCCATGTTGAATGACAATCCACCAAGGAAATTAAAAATCAAACAAATAAACCTATTATTATTAACTACTAAGTCAAATGATCTTAACACATGAAGGAGGTCGTAGTAGCTAGATTGAGGATAGAACTTACGAATCTGACTTATAATTGATCAACAAGCAGCTACTGCCGAAGTTTGTTTTCGTTTAGTGGCGTCAAACTTCATTGGTCATCAACGCCATTTATATTTTATTTAATTTTCCTATATCCATTTAATTTTATTTATTTTTAATTTGATTATTTATCATTTTATTTATTTATTTTATTATTATTATTATTTTTTTCTTCCGTTCAATGTTATATTTTTGTCAGTAAATGTTGTGATTTTAAAAAATGAAACACGAAATCTATTGTTTTATCATCGTCTCCAAGGGTTTTTGAAATATCTTGGTTTAGTCCTAAGCAATTGAGGTGTGGTTTGAAATATGGTCATTGTTGGAAAATACGGCTTATTGTCAGATTGCTGTTGCAATACTACCAGTTCAGAGGCGTTTCTTATGAAATAAGAGGAGTGGGTGAGCCTCGTGTGACCTATTCTCAGCCTCGTCAGTACAGTCTCCTCTCTATGGCATATGCGACTGGAGGTACCCCAGGGCTTGACATCCTTTTTAATCATTTTTAATTTACTCATTGGGTTTCATTCCGGAAAGATTGCCATTTATCTTTGACTTCCTTCCGTTGGCCTGCTCATCTCTGATGGAGTTAAAATTGCTTTACCCCGTCCCGGAAGCGCGAGTGCTTCTCGTGTAGAGTGATCGGCTAGTTCATTCCCTGCGATTCCTACTTGGCTTGGAACCCATATAAATGTAATTGACATACCCAAATTGTATAGAGTTTTTAAGTGAAAATGGATACAGGAAATTTTCGGATGCTCAGGATACATTATAACCGCAAATTTTGATTTATCCTTAGCTATATGTTTATCGTTTATAGTTGCCCACGCTCAGCGGAGAAGGGAGTGAGTCAAAGGAAAATAATAAAACATAAATAAATAAATATAATCGCAAAAGGAAAAAAAAAAGCCAAAACAATAAAGAATTACTCCTTAGGCGCCACGTTATTTTTTCCTTGGAAATAACGAAAACCCCGAAGCATTATGCCCACAATATAACTAAAATATACCCCTATATAAACAATTGCTGAATTATGACCACTGGCGAATACCTTTACATGTAGATAACGGAAAACCTAGGGGTGTTACCTACCCACCAGTTGAATTATCGTAATATTCCGTGAACAACAACAAAAAAAACATAAGTAAATTAACAAGTTGAAAACAGAGAAAGAACAACAGAACTATATGTACAAAAGTTTAATAATACGAAGAAATATATGTACACAGAATGAATTAGGAAAAAAAAAATTCTTATCAATTCATAAAACAATTAAAACTTATAGGTTGACTTAACCTTAACTTAAATGCTTAACCTTAATAACTGTATTTACGTTATTATCCGAAAGAGTATAAAAGTGAATATAAAATTAAAAAAAAAAAAAATTCAGTTCAAACCCTACGTAGTCCCCACTCCTGTTGGGACAGGAAAAAAAAAATTCAGTTCAAACCCTACGTAGTCCCCACCACCTGACAGAACATAAGGTTGTCCGATATTTCCTTTCCGTCTCACCTTCCCCAGAAGTTTTAGAATGACACCTGCTACAACTCTCTTATCCAGGACGTGCTGAAGAAACGTCACTGCACTATATCCCCACTTCTAGTGTTAATCACCGTCCATTGAAGTAGAACACCATAATTTTGAAAAAAACAAAACAAAACACATACGATGACATTTCTCATATGGTGCTATTTTGGTTCAAACAGTAAAGACAGAGTGCCTTTAAACTATTACCTCTTCACATTGAACAATCGTAACGTGTTTCAAAATCAAACTGTCTCCTTCACAAAACCAAAACCCACTCGTCTGAACATACGTGTTCCAAAATCAAACTGTCGCCTTCACAAAAACAAAACCCACTCGTCTGAACATACGTGTTCCAAAATCAAACTGCCGCCTTCACAAAAACAAAAACCACTCGTCTGAACATATCGCTCGTGTTTTGTTTTCACCATGACAACCGAAACACCTCTTGTCTACGCAGAGCAGAACAATGCTCTGGATACATACAATCTAAACCTTTTAACGAGCTTAATGAGTCTGTAATTATTGTTATCTTGGTGTGGTTCAAAGCCAAACAGAAATGAAGTGCTGCTGCTATTGCATTTATGTCGGCAGTGAATATGTTTCTACCGCTGAAGTGTCAATATCTTAATAGTACACTTTGAGTCAGCCTCATGTTCCTATACTAGAACGCCCTTTCTACACGGCGGTTTTTAGTAGATTAGGAGTGGGATCAGGTGTTAGCCCTGAATGATAATGAAAAAAAAATTGATATTAATTTTATAAGAAAAATAATATATTAACCAAAATTTAAACTCATTAACTATCGTAAATTTAAATAATTCAGAATCTTAGGGGTGAAAAAAAAAATACATTTGATGGATAAATACGAATATTTAGGAATATAAACTATAAAAGATGGGTATTGATGACTATTGGGTTTTATACCCTAAAACCCTAACAAACAACAAATATGATTTATAATACTTTTTACCTTCTGAATCGTAAAAAGGACAACAAAAATAAGGATCTAGTACTATCTAAATAAATAACATTTATAACTAAGCACACACATATATAATTTTAATTTTAATCGTAACAAAACGAATAATTATGTGGAATTAAGAAAAAGTACTGGCGGATACGGTCATTTTGCGAATCAAAATCAGGTATTGGGAATCATAGAAGTTAGAAAGTACTCAGTAAAATTTTTAGTTTTCTTTATGGTTGATTTATTTATTAGTTCTTCTGGTCAGCGATTGAACAGATCTGGAGCTGTATAGTTTGAAGTACGTTCACCAAATATATTGCTATAGGGTATAACACTTAGAACGCTTACAAGATTTATTTTCGAACACCAATTGTGGGTTGCTAAATCTACCCACGTTTGGAACAGAAAGTTGGCTCATTATCTACCCCGCAAAGGGGCAGATGAGGAAACAGATACAGTAAGTTAATGTTTAGCCAAAAAAATATGAGAGTAGATTTTGCGTCATCTGTGGGGTTGGGATTCCTATATGTTTTGCGCCGTTCGTGATGGCGACCCTTCGAGGGTAACTGTTCATCCCACCTTCCCTCCGATAAATCTTCTCCTTTAATATATTTTATTACTTACTATTTTGGAGGCTTTGCGGTCCCCTTCTTACTCCTTATTGGTTTTATATCACATTAACAGCGCAACGCCTATCGGTATCACCACAAATATAGTCTTCAAGGCTAAGCTTAAGAGTTTCCTTGCCAGGTAGAAGAGTTTTAATGTTTATGAGGAAAATAATTAAATATTGCAACTATATAAAATATAACATATTTTTGAAATAAAAATATATTTATTTTGCCAAATAATATAAGACACTGAATATTGCACTGTAATACAGAGTATCAATAAAGTGATTAATTTAGTTGTTTTTTAAATTAAGGTTTCATTTCTATAAACTATAGTCTGCATATAAAAAAATTAAATGTTAGTATGCTTTAGATATATAAAAAAAAGAATCTATAGACAAAATTAATTAATTAGTACCGAAGTTTAAAAAAAAAAAAAATTACGGAAAAGTGAGAAACAAACTGGAAACTGAGGTGAAATAAGGAAGATTTGGCAAATAAATGTATTGGACCAGATCCACTGGATTTATGTGTGGAATTGGTCGTGAGAAAAAGATAGAAGTAGGCAATAGAAAATATAAGTTAAAGAAACACCTGTTTCAATGGAAAACTATAAAAATAAAGACTGTATCTTCCAAACCTAATAAAATTCAATTGAAATATTGTTACAAGCATAATTATGCTAGTTGAGTTGAGTTTACTCATTTTAACAATGATGTGGTCAAAATGTGTCAATTATTAGTATACAAACCTTTTAGACATATTTAATCAAATTCATGCGAGGTGTAACACTTACAAATAAGACCCTAAATAGGTTGGATTGAACCAACCTTCCAGAATTGGGTACGATGGGTAATCAGAAACCGAGTTTACTAATAAATTCTTTAGATACATAAATATAATTAGGAAATGTGCGATGCAGATTGTGAATGATTATATAAATGATGTGTAATTGTCCATAAAAGATAATGTTTTTTTTTTTTCTCGACAGTTAAATTAGAAAGTGAAGAAAATATCTGATATAATATTATATTAGAAGATAGAAAGGAGGAATCCTGTTATCGTTATCGGGCCTAGGAAGTATCGGAAGGAATGAGCAGTTATAAGTAACGGTTATTTTTTATTCAGTGTCTATGAAATTCTAGCTTACCAACACTTTGATCATTATTGTCCTTTTTGGTAACATAACTGATTGTAAAATATATCTCTTAATATTTTCGGCAAAGTATTCAGATTTATGGCTTACATTTTAGTTACTGCTTTCAACTTTTAACCTCTTCTGATAAGAGTTTATTATGTCATTCTATGGAAGCCATTACAGGGTCTCTGTAATATTATAAATCAAGTAGGTATTGTTTAACATGCAAACAGAGAAGTTAAGAAGCAAGTCACTGTACTCTGGAGTGTCGTAATTAAGTGGAAACTCTGAGTTTAACGCCGACAAGGAAATGGCTACTTGAGATTCGCCAGGAGGCGATGCCCGCTGGAAACAGCAGCCGGCTGAGCAAGTGTTTAGGAACCGTTTGCATCGCTATGCCTTCTTAAAACTTTTTAAATACCTCCTTACCTACCATTTTATAGATCTATTTTTTAAACTGATACTTAACTTGAAATTTTCATTTACCAGTAACGACTCAGAAACTCAGGTTAGATCAGGTAGGTTAAACCGTGGCTTGAGAGCCACACCTATCATCATATTATTAGAGGGGGACATTATTAGTGTGGACGTTTGATAATATTTGTATTATATACAGGATTATAAATGACAGATACTGCATTTTCGTGGTATTACTTAAGTAATTATTTGCTCAGTTAATTAATTACTTAAATATTTACTTACTTATTTAAATATATACAGGAACCACAGAAGCCTAAGCCTGCGATAGAACGGGATTTGAGGAACGCTATAATTTTTTGCCAAGTTGTCCATTGTACCAAAGGAATAGAATCCAATACATTTCTAAATTGAATTATATGAGTCCAAGTTATTAAAATAAAATACTGGCAATACCCACACAATTGTATCTTTTATATCTTTATATAATAATACATTTAGTAAATTTGCTGTAAGTATATAATAGAGTGACATAGGCGTGTAGAGAAACTCCCCATTGGTAGCACTCTAAGGACGTTTTTACATTAGGAGGTCTCGTGGCCATCTTCTTTTCAGACACCTCGGAAGATTGTCAGGAATGCATGAGGAAGCTAGGCTAGAAAGCTAGTGGGTTCAGGTGGTTAGAGAGTTTGTAATGGAAGGAATGATATCTGGTTCGAGCTAGATCGGTTACATATGGGACATCTGTATGATTAATTTTGATTAATACATATGTATGATTTTATTTATGACAAAGTATTACATTATTATTTGTACATAGGATCATTTAGGATTTTATGAAGGATTTTGGATTGTAAGGATTAGATACGAGATGAATTTGAAGAATTGGCATATCCCCAAAGCTCGACTCCGTAAGTTTAGACCGTTTGTTTAGTAAGTGCTGTAATAGTTGGAATCGACGAGCAATTTCCTCTCTTTTCAGTCTTCTGTGAGGACTCCAAGTTAGTCGTTTGTACAAATGTAGTCCAAGGTAGCGGATCTTTTCTACAGGGGTAAGAGCAACATTATTAAAGTATACTGTAGATCAGTCGGCCTTAAATAACTGTATCATTAAACCTAAAACTGCCTCGGAATTGATAAGAACTTTGACATAGGATATTGGAACACCTTGTCCTTATACCAATCTGGAGCACTGAAACTGCTCTTAGATCAGATATGTTTTTACACATTAGACATAGTTGCCATTCGGGAAATCCGATGGACGGGCCAAGACATAATGCAGAAGAAGAACAACACCACATTTTACAGCTGCCGTGAGAACACCCACGAGTTTGGTGTGGGGGTCATTGTTACGGGTAAATTCAGACAACTTGTGATTGGATGGAAACCTGTGAGTCCCAAAATATGCCACATAACAATACAGTGGAGGTTCTGCAATTACAGTACTTAAAAGAACCTTTGACTCTCTTAAAAGAACCCTTTCTCTCCCCCCCTACCAAAAAAAAGTTAAATATATTTTTTAATTACTGCGCTTTCGCTTCTTTAATTTATTATTTCTTTCGAAAAAACTAAAGATCATCTGGCCAATGACAGAAAGACAGATAAAATTACCTTCAATACACATACAATTTGTAGAGCGTGATTATTTCTACAAGAATTGTGTATTCAAATAAACGAATTAGGTATTTTTTCTTGATTTTCGCTAATAAGTCCTAAATAAGCCATTCAAGCGGAAAAAAATAATCAATATTAAATTTCGCGTTAGATAAGTATCTAAAATTCATGCACTAACAATACTCAAACAAAGCACAGGATTTATAAAATTTAATGAAAACAATAAAGACAAAGTTGGTTATTACGATTTGTAAGATGTCAAAGGATGATGATTAAGAAACTTCCATCGATTATATTATGGATAACATACGGGGATTACATACAGTTTTAATTAATATCATGGATTCAATATTTCGTATTGTGTTTTGGAGGATTATATTTAAAAAATGTAGGTTCGGAGAATCTTTGAGGCATGAACATTTTCATTATTATCTTATTTCTCATCAATGTGCAAATAACTTGAATTTTTTTTAGAGAATATTGCTTTTAAATTTTGAAAGCGAATATTTGATTGTATATGCGCCTCAATGCCTTTGTTAATATTTAAATACAGGCTTATTGGGATATAAATTAAATACTCTTGCAATTTGGAGGTCAGTCAAAATCTAAAGAAATTTAATAATTGAGAGGATGTTTGTCCAGGTTATAGTAAAGAAAAACAATTAAAAAATAATTTTAAATATTTATAGATGGGCAAGGTTTAAAAAACAAAAAATGTTTGTATGGGTGTCTATGTATTTCTATATCTTTATATCTACTTTATTTATATGTCATTTTTATACTCTTTGGTTTTAACTCCACTGTAACTCTTTTTTTCAGTTTTGATGAGGACCTACTACTTGGATCAAAACGTTGGTCATTAGTTTATGTGACGTACAGAAGCCTGTTAGCACTCAAATTAAAGCTAGTTTAATGAGCTATAAAGTAGTTTATGATGTTTATCTTCGTAAGAGTAATAGTTTACTTGAAATTTGCTAAAATAAATTGATTTATAGTTGTTCGGACAAATTTTCATTTACCAAATTTATATTCATATGTGAATATCATAAAAACTACTACCCTTACGAAGATAAGTGTCATAAACTACTTTATAGTAAATTAAATCTCCTTTATTTTGAGTGTTGGCAGACATATGTACGTCTTATGGATCTAGAGATATATTTTTTCAAAAATCCAACATTTTATACGAACAACTAGAAATTAACATTTTATGAGTTTATTTTGTCAAATATCATACAAACTACTACTCCTACAAAGATAAACATAATAACTATTTTGTAGTAAATTTAACTAGCTTTAATTTGAGCGCTGGCAGACATCTGTACGTCGAATAGTTTCTGAAATAAATTTTTTCATAAATCAAATTTATTGTCCAAAGTACTATTAATCAATTTATTTTAGCAAATATCATGAAAACTACTATTCCTACGAAGGTAAAGGTCATAAACCTCTTTATAGTCCATTAAACTAGCTTTAATTTGAGTAATATTAGACATCTTTACGTCACATAGTTCCTGAGATATTTGGATGATATGAGAATTATAATATGGATGGAATAATATGAGATATTATTTCTCAAAATAAATTAACTAACTACTAATCTTTCAGTAGATTTTTAAGAAATTTTGATTTTTAAAAAGCTATATCTCGAGAACTATTGGAAGTAGCTCTTTTAGGGCTAATATTTCAGCAAATTTACTCTTCTTTAAATAACGTTCTCTTAGATTTTCTAGTATTGTTGGTAGTTTTTAAGATATAGAAATCCAAATGAAAAATAAACGTTTCTTAAGGTTTTGGAGCAGCCGCCATTTTTTAATCCCCCTACCTCTACTTGGCAGACTCATCAATTTTGACTAGTAATTATACATAGTTTTTATTGAAGTAATCAAAAATTGGTGTGATTACTGCCTTTTTTCTTCCCGGCTCTTGTACTAATACATATAGGCGTAAAAAAAAATCCTGCCGTTTTCTATTAAAAATTTATTGTCAAAGAATGGTACATTATCTTGTATTCAAAGGACTGGCTCTTACTAGCCACTATCTTTTTACTTCTTCGTGGTAGCAGTCGGACACTACGCCGGAATATCTCTTCATGTTTTGATGCTATCCACGAATCGACCCAATTTTCTGGAATCTTCTTATAATGTAAAGCATTGCTCAGACAGACCATGACCCATCCAGTGGATGGTGATAATCAGAAGGGGGAATATCTAGTGAATACGGCGGGTGGAGTACAACTTTCCAATTATGTGTTTCCAAATACGTTTTGACCGGAGCCGCAATATGTAGACGAGCATTGTCATGTAAAAGAGCTATTTAGTCGGGAATGGAGTAGTAATAGGCGCATTTTTCCTTGAGTCCTACAATATATCTCATTAATCAAATTTGGTAGGTGTCCAGTAATGGTTTCGCTAGGTTTAAGTAACTCATAATACACTGAGTCTCTATGCTGATTCAACCAAATACACAGCATGAGGTTTTTTCGATGGGTATTCAGGAATATTGATTTTTATGATGGTCACTATGGTTTTCTTCTATTTGGGTCATCGTAGTGGATCTATTTTTGTATCACCAACTATACAATGCAAAAAACCCTCTTTGTTATGCCTGCCAAGCAGCATTTCAATCATGCAAAATCAGCATTCAATTTATTTTAGCTTGAGTTTATATGGAATCCAATTACCTAGTTTTCAAATCATTTGAAACTGCTTTAAAGTCACTTCTAATGTAAATGCAAGTTATTTTTGCGTTTGGGATGAATCTTCCTCCAATAATACTTCCAGTTCCGTGCTATCGTACACTTTCAACATTTCTGTACGTTCGGTTTTCCACGCTAAAAACCGTTTTTAAACTTTTGAAACGATTCACGAAAAACTTATCTCAGTTTCGCAGCCTCATTATATGCTTCTAAAAGTAACCCATTAGCCTCAGAAGCAGATTTCATCAAATTAAAGATTTAATCAAAAGTTACCGGTCACTATGCTTTGGATTTGGCACAAAATTTGACCTATTTGCACAAGAAACAATAATATGATGGTGATAATAAATTACTATTACTTAAAGGTTATGTTGTTACCAGAAAATCAAACTTAAATTGTACTTTTAATAGTTGACAATTTTCACAAAACCTTCTGGTGATGCCGTTTTTATCAAACTGTGCAAACTTAATTGTAGGCCTATTCAGTATAATTTTAATAATTAATAATATAACCTCAACTCATATTTTATTTTGATGAATGAGGATTTTACAACTTCATTGTGATATTCATTATATAAAATTTATTTGGATTATAATAGCCATTGCACTGTCGATGCGATACGGTATCTGAATGTGAGAATAGAATTCAGTCGCAAAAAATACTTTAATAATATATTTTCAATCACTTTTTAGCCAATAAAATACTCATTCAGTAATGGAGTATAACAATCTATAAGATAGCTCGGGAAGAGTGTACTTTGCCGAGATTCGAGGTAGTGACGAAGGGGCCACCGGAGATATTGAGAGATCGCCAGTGAGGCCTTCATTTGCGGGAGTGGGTCGGGGAGCCTAAACCAATTCCTACCGGAAGCTGAGCTGCCTTCCTCCCACTGTCCTCTCACCGTTATAGCCCAATTATAGCTCTAGGCCTTTCTTCTACATCCCATTACCTCTCACCTGGGCCTCTGCCCAATTCGGTGAAGAGCCTCTTCAGAATCATGAATAAGACGTGCTTAAATATCTAATGAATGATCAGCTCGATGAGGGTGGTCATATTTTAACTTTATGTATCTGTATAAAACATAAATAGATAGCTGTTTAAGTAAATTTGGTAAGTTGTTCCGTGCTCTCATCGAAAAGGTTAACCTTTTCATGGAAAACATGAAGGATGGAAGCCCATTCAAATGAAGGGACAGAAGTGTAGGGACACTAGATTGAAGCACAAATGAAGTTAATAAAGACGAGCATATGATAAAATGCAATAAAACAATATTACTCACTGAATTTAAAGATAAAACATTAAAATAATATTAAAGAACATATAAAGAAAAGAAAAAGCTACAATGATTTTTAAAAATAAAAATATGGATCTATTTCAAAAATATAAATATATATATTGTATAAGACAAAGAAAATTAAATTTAAGTAAAAATAAAAAACACATTCACACCTACATCAAATTTTTACATTCAGCATAGGAACTCCGAGCCAAACCCAAGTAGAAGGCAAGGAGGCAAACTACTATATGTACATTTGTATACCTAACTGAAGTTAAGTTGCTCGTTAAATGCAGCATTAAGAGGTGTATAATGAACCTCTTTATAGGATAGCAGATTTCATGATATTTAATAAAAAAAGAAAATAATTTTTATTTCATTTCCTTAATTATGTTATTTTACCCATTTTTTCAATTACCTATGTATACATTTTATATCCCGCTTCTCTCATCACTTCATTTTATAAATTCTATTTTGTAAAATTATTCATTTTATTTTATTCTGTTTATACTTTCTTTTTTATTTTTTATTCTTACTGTGATTGTTATCTTGTTCTGTTCTTAGCCCTTGAAGCTCTAACCGAAACGTTGGACACCAACTTATTTGTGTTTCACTTTGACCGCACCCCCAACCATTTTCTTCTCGTACGTCATCCACGGTCAACTATCTCTCATAATTAAAAAGAAAATAATATTGAAAATATTATAATTTTTTTTTTTGGATAACAGGAACTTTTGCTGGCGAGAACTTGAATTAGTTAAATACTTAATTTTGAAGGACATTTACTGTAGCTGTTGTACTAGTATAACATAGGTGATAATTGAATAATTTTTAAATTGACAATTGAATTATTAAAAAAATGTGCGTTAGCTGTTAAAAAAAAACTATATTATATTCCAAAAAGTGTTATAGCCATAAGAGAAAATGGAAAAATAGTAAAAAAAAAAGTAACAGAAAATATCTAAGAAATAATATATAATATAAACTGTTGAAAACTGATTTGTTAGTTAAGCAATATTAATGCACTTAATCTATGAGTATTTTTGATTTTTTTTTCCATTTGAGTGCTTCAGTTTAAATTGCTTCTGCCAGTTGCCCCAACTTAATTGAAATGTTTCTATCAATATCTTTTACAATTATAATGATAAATAACGTTTTAATTTTCTGAAAATGAAATTCATTAATGAACCTGTTGTTATTATCATCAAGATTCAGAGAGGTTGATTAAGTCTTAATGTATACTCAGGTAAATTAGTTTTGAATAAATGTGAACTTTAACTAAAGGAACCTTGAAGATAAAAGAAAAACACTCAATACATAATTTTTTATCTATGTTCTTATACTGTTACCTGGTTGGTACTGAAAAACATGTATTTAAAAGTTGTAGAAAAGAATAGGTTAGAACATGAAATTCTTATCCTTAGAAATAAATAAGACTGAAAAGACAGGAAACTGCACGTATATTCCGACTATTATAGCACTTACTAGACAAACGGTCTAAACTTCCAACTCATTACAAAAGACTGAGCTACATGACAATAATAAGGTCCATCTGGACATACGGAGTTGAGCTTTGGGGCTCCACTAAACCTTTGAATTCCTCTCGTATCCAATCTTTACAATCCAAAATCCTTCGTAAAATCCTCAATGCTCCTTATTTTGTTACTAATAAAACCATCCATAAAGACCTAAATGTTCCTTATGTAACCAATCTAGCCCGAACCCGATATTATTCCTTCCATAATAAACTCCCTAACCACCCAAACCCACTCGTTTCTAACCTTGCTTCCTCTTCCATTCCATTCCAAGGCGCCTGAAAAGAAGATGGCCTCGTGACCTTATATTGTAAACTGTTTTTAGAGTCCTACTACTGGGTAGTTTCTCTACATCCTGTATCATATAATTATGTCATTATGATCAAATTTACTGGTTGTATTTTTTTATACAGTTGTAAATATCAACAAATAAATAAAAAAAAAAAATAAATAAATATCCTAGTATAAAATCATTGAGTTCCCTTCTTCCAGGAGAATATTCTGGTCCTGCCGGTTAAAATCCTGCAAGCTCCAGCCATTTCCTCGCTACTGTTGTTCACTATTTTCATAAAGAACCCTCTGACTTCATAGAGTGCGGTTCTATTCTAGCGTGTGTGCAGCTTATTAGACATTTTTGTTTGTTATTTGTTTTTTTTTTCTTTCTTTTATGGTTTATTTTATGATTTTTTGTTATTTTTATGAATAAACGCAATCAGGTGATGAATCAAACGTTTCACCCAATTTATCCCAAAACAACCATATTACTGCTAATAATCCTGATATAGACCTCCAATTGGCAGAATCACATTCGAAAAAAAGAAATTTGGAACGCACAGATACATCTCAGTTCCAGTCACCCGTTAAAAAAAATGAGTAAGTATTACCAAGAAATTACTCCTCTAAAAGCTAGGATGGGTGGTTCTTTTGAACATGTTATCAGAAATTGACCTTTCCTCAGATAAGCACACTAGAGCGGCACTAAGTACCAGCAATAACAACACTAACCTGAATACTCAGCCCAATACAATAAAAAATACCTCCGATATTCCTAAATAATGCTAACAATTACAGGCTACTTTTAAACGACTTGAATTCATTGTGCAACGAACAATTTACCACCCAAGTAATTGGAAACAATACGAAAATTATGTTAGCGAATATCGAAGATTACAGGACTTTAACTAATTATTATGATGAAGAAAAAATATAATACCACACATTCTCAATGGATAAAAATAAATATTTGAACGTAGTGATTAGGAAGGTTCCCTACAGTATTACCGAAGACGAATTGAAGGTCGAGTTAGAATCAAAACAGTTCGAAGTTGCCTATGTATTCAGAATATTAAACAAGGATAAAAAATCAACTCCACTCTGTTCAGTATCTCTGAAAAACAATGAAAAGGCCAAAGATACTTTTAATCTTAAACATTTATTTTCTGCCCTAATTATAGTAGAACCCAAACACAAAATTCCTATGTTTCTAACTGCCAAAGATACGGTCATACAAAGAACTATTGTCATTTGGACCCGAGATGTGATTAGTGCAAAGGTAAACACCATTTTTCAAAGTGTCCGTTAAAATTCAGTGATATGCCATTTTGTGTGAATTGCGAAATACCTCATGCGGTTAATTATAAGGGATGTAAACATTATCAAATCCTTAAAAATAAAATAAACTCACCTTCAGAACCAAATATTCGTAAAGCTGAGACTAACTCAAGCAGGCCAGCCACGAAAATCACTTCAAAAAACTCATATGCTGATGTTATTAGACCAATATTAAAACCACTGGAACCAAAAACTCAGTCCACAGTTAATCAAGACAACGAAATAATTGATGAAAATTTATTGTCTCCAATAATTAAAATTATAATCGAAGCTATCAAGCCGTATTTACCACAAATTATGGACTCATCTCTCCATGTTAGTAGCATCTTTCTTTACAAATAGACCATAATATAAATAACAGCTTATCTACAGTCACTAATTATCTCCTGACTAACTGCGCTTTAATACAAATCATATATTATTCAACGAATGCTCAAATATTCATTTTTCATCTATGGGTACGGGATTAAGAAAATTAAAATTTTTAAACTGGAATGCTCCTGGCATATCTTCTCAAAGAAATGAGTTTAAAATTATCCTTGAATCAAATTTCATCGATGTAGCCTGTATAACTCAGACACATGTATCCCAAAACACCAAATTGAAGATTCCAGGTTACAAAATTTTACGCAGACAGATTGTTCGACTCCCTCTGGTGGTGTAGCCTTAATAATCAAAAATAATATTGATTTCACTGAAAATATCCTTACCAACGTACTTAATATGCTGTAATCTGAGAATAAGGCTGTAAATCTGATATTCTGGATATTGTATTAACAAAACATTTTAGTTTTTCTCTCTCTTCTCAAGTGATTACAGCTTTAAATTCGGACTATATCCCTGTATTAATTAATTTCGCAACTGAGATAAACAATGAAACGTTGAAAAAATCCCTCATTAATGGATTAATCGATTGGGAAACGTACAAAATTCTTGTCGATGAAAAATTACAACTGAAAAAAAATTTCCCTACCACTCAAGAAACAGATAAAAATTATTTTATCTATAATATTTTGAATAAAATCATTCCAGATTTTACCGCCATTTTCTGACATATGACCTACACATTCAAGATTTTACCGCCATATAACAGCCAACAATTTATTAATAAACGAACAGTTCGGATTTTGTCAACAAATTAGCCCCTGTTATAAATAATATAACGAAAAATTTCAATTACAAAAAACATAACATACAGGGATGGTCCTAATAGACATAGAAAAAGTATTCGACATTAACAACCCAAAGTTACTGATTTTCAAATTAATGAATTTAAATATTCTAAGATATATAATATTATTCATTCAGTAATTTCTATCAAATCGATTCTTCTTCATTTCAGTTAATAACATAACCAACATAACATAACATAACCCACGTATCATAACTATTGCTGGTCTCCATCAGGGTTCCTGTCTAAGTCCTATACTATTCAATCTGTTTATGAATGAGAACCCAAAATTTAAAAAGGTTGATATAGCCCTTTTTGCCGATGATATAGCGATTAACAACTCTTCATATCGTATTGATACCAACTAATAGGCTAAAAGATGCTCTGAAATAAGATCTAAATACCTTGAAAATGGGGATTAGTTTTAAATATCAACAGAAGCCATCGTTTTCACACAAAAATGACATATAATTCCATAGACCCTTAAACAATACCCCTGTCCGTTTGCAAAAACAGTTAAATAATTAGGAGTCTCTTTAGACAACGACTATTATTTAACCACCACGTCAATTCGAAACTGGAAAACGCAAGCAAAATTTTATCTAAAATGTATTCATACTTTAATAAAAAAATCAAAATTATCAAGGAGAAATAAATAAAGTGGTGCCCTAAGACCCATCTTGATTTATGCCTACCCCAAATGTAGCTTTATTAGTTCAACCAATATAAAAAAAATACAAGTATTTCAAAACAAATACCTCAGAATTGTTAATAACAATCCATATTGCACTGGAATATCTAAAATGCACTCTGGATTAAATATAGACACCGTACAGGATTAGATATAAAAACTAACACATAATTTCTTCCAGTCTTGCCCCCACCCATTAAACCCTCTAATCACAAAAATAGGAATTTACACTAAAACTAAAAGCCGTGGATACAAACACAAAGGAACTAAACATACATTAATGTAAATGTAAACCAATGACATGTTTTTTATCCTATACAATGTTATTTATTTTATTTTAATTCAATAATGTTTTTATTTTTTTTTTGCCCATTCGGAATGTGCACATTACTAATATGTAAAACATATTAATTTGTGAAATGTTATTAGTATCAATAAAATTGTATTGTGTATTGCAATAAAAATACATTTACCAAGATGTTTTCTTGTGACCCTCACGAGAAAGAGATACAAAATGAGAAGATTGCTGATCCAGTCAGAGTGTACTTTTATAGCCATTGTTGCTTGCTTCGAGTACCTTTTAGACAAATGACTTTGTTAACAATTTCATCATAAATAAGGAGTTCTTTACTTATTTATTATTTTATGTAAGTATTATTTTCCTTATCTCCGTAAAGTTATAACTTTTGAGATGGTCCGTAAGATCTGCAATTCTTATTTCAAACTTAAATGTAACAATTCTAATTATTACAATCGATTAAAACGTAACAGCTTCCCTCAGTTACATTTTAATTATTAATCGTTTGGGGTTGCCCGAACACAATTACAAAATAACGAAGGCCTGGTTTTTTTGTTGCTTACCAAATGTGAATTGACGATTAACTTATAAATTTATCTTTGTTGAGGAATTCTCTTTGCAATAATTTATAAATATAAAAAAATAATTATAAACAATATTATTGTACATGAAATTCAATACAAAAATTAATAACTAATCTTGTAAATATATAGTATTCTCTCCTCTAAAATGGTATAATTGTGCTCAGTAAAATCTTAAGAATTTTTCTTACTGAATATTTTCTCTACATTATTTTAAATAAATCAATTTACATTGGCTGATTATTACAATTGAGTGAAAAAATGTATATATACATACAAATATGTAATTCGAAACTACGTAAAACTACAAATAAGACGATATTATACAATTATTCAATTTACACAACAATTAATTCGTAAAATTAAGTTTTGCCTGAGATCCTTCAGGAAACTTAACAGTGTTGATAAATCTATGTAGAGAACAAGCTTTCTATCTTCTTTATTGGATTGCAACCATGTCTATATAAAAAAGGAACATTGTGGAGCCAAGCCCTTATTATACAGACAATATAAATCAGAAGGGTCCTGGATAAAAAAATAAAAGGCTACTCCAAAGCAGTTTAGGCGGATTGTAAGGTCCTGAGAACTATAACGGAGGTTGAAAGGAGTCGGCCGTATCCTGGGATTACCCAACTCCCTTCCCGGGATAATCCCTACAGCCCGTCCTTATTGGGATCCCTCTAGCGACTCCACAGGGCCTCTGTCGTCGGGGTTATCCTCCATCTGTTCCGGGTCTGTAGAATAGTTGTAGAATGCTAGGAGACTTTGATGTATATTCTTGGAATATATGTTTATTATGCCTATGTTTTACTTCATAACTGTAGTGTAAATATGTTAATATCAATTAAATTATTATTAATTTATGAGGCTTAGGTTAGACGACTCTAAGTCATAATTACGTAAATATTAAAATGTCTAGAACAACTTACCATCGAAATACATACGTAAATTCATATTTTTACATACATATATGAGGGCTGTAAAGAACAATATATAATGAATTTCCAAGTTAAAAATATTCATAATGAAAGTATACAAATGGTTGAAAAAATAGATGAATATCTAAAGAAAAATATTTGAGCCGTTGAAAGCAGAAGTGGTGTCAAACCTAGATTTTTGATATCTGGGAAATTTCTACACAGATTTTAGTAAGGATAAACAGTTTTTTTTAGTTAAAACTATTCATTCACAAGCAGGTGCAACTATTTAAACAAATTTTTAGTTAATCCTAATGAATGCATACGGATAACAATTATTAAAGAACAAATATTTCTAAACTTTAAGGAATAACAATCTGTTACTTAGTAAAACTAATCAGGCACAAGCATATCCAACTATTTAAAACAGTTGATTTATTCTACCCTGTGATTAATTAAATAGTTATATAAAAAAATCAATGTTGTAAAAAAAACAGACTTGCTCCACTTTTTCTAAAAACGGCTCATATATTATGAAGTAACACCTAATTGATATGAACTGAATTTTTAAATATATGGTTATTTATTTTTTCCTACAATGTAGTAATACTTGCATTGTATATGTCTATCTACTATGATCAACATCGTATATTATAGTGGTTTGTTCTAAAGAAGATTGTAATGTGGGTTAAAATCTTGGGATTCCATATATTTTTTTTTACTATTTTTTCGGCATTAATATTTACATATTTTTTTCTTAGAAACAAAATTAGTATTGATTATATATATATTTTTTTAATTTTTCCAACCTCATTAATGAAGGTAGGACAGCTTTGTACTCCTGAGGTTAAGAAAAATATTCTGTATTTCCAAAGGATGGAAAGTTTGACTCACAGTTAAGGTTTTAATCATCAAGGAACAAATTTGATTCTGCGCTTATTTGACTGTAGTAAAATCCCTTTAAGACAAATTGATGTAAAAAATCTACTACTCATATCCAAGTATGGTTCCCTTGACATATATTTTTCGAAAATGACTCGTTCGATTGGGATCAGAGCTGAAGAACAGGTAGGCATGGAAACATGGGTAGGGAACAGGGGGGAGGTAAAAATAGTAATCTAAATTATATATAATTCTAATCACAAGATTACCTTATAAATGAGCATTAGTGTTTTCTTTCACATGCATATATTTCCAAAAGGATCGCACATTGGTTATTTTTCCAAACGATAAATCATGTAATTAACCTTATGATATTAATTTAGTCAAACGAAATCTCGAGATAACCTAGAAATGATTGTTATAATGATGATAAAACTTTTACAACTCCTTGAGGGTATGGTGGCTTTATATGCTAATTTTTTTAATATTTGAGCTAGATAGTTTTATGTTTAAAATTGTTTAGAGATACAGTTTTTAAAACAACAACATTCTGTGAATATATTTTGGCATAGAAAATAACCGTAAACTACTTATAATAGCTTAAAATTTATCCCTAATAAAACTCTTTACGTTCAATATTATTCTATATGTGTTATTATCTGAAGATTTCACTTCTTAAAATCTCAAAAAAATACAAAGTCATCATTTCGAACTGCCAAAATTCATACCTCCTTGGTGGAATAATATCTTCACTAGTACGACTACAGGAGTACCATTAATTACGGTTTAAAAAAAAATTATGAAAAAAATGTTAAAATGAGAGAGTGAAGGAAAAACGTCTGAACTTAAAGTATTTACTTTTACTGACAGCAATAAATCATGAGGCATATTTTTAAATGAAATTCAGTTAGTGAATTGAAACAAAAAATTAATTGTAGATAGAAAAAAAAATTTAAAGTGCCTTACCTAAGGTCGGACATTGTGAGGAAGAGAAAGTATTTTTTAATCTTTATTTACTACTTATAAATCTAATTTAAAGGTAAAACAAACGAGTATAATGGTCCTTATTTTTTTTAAATAAGGTTAATAATTGAAGGTTAAAAATGGATCAAACACATGATTTACACATCTTTCAGATATTTGCTCAAATCAAGTTTTTCAACGAGTAATATTATTTTTTCTAAATAAGTTGAGAGTTAATGAAGTTACACATTATCTGGAGAAAAATAGATTATATTGAGTGTTTTTATTCCTGTTTTGCAGATGTTGTCATTTTGTAATATACTCATACATTGAAACTAAGTCATATATCCATAAACTTTCTATATCTCAGGAACTATTTGACGTATAGATGTTTGCTACGAGCCCAATTCGATGCTCATTAAATACACCTTAAAATAGTTTATACTGAACATCTCCGTTAGAGTAGCAGTTAATCCATGATATTTGGTGTAATAAAGATAAAAATGTTGATTTTTCATTGTTTTGGAAAAATACTGGTATAAGCAAAACATAATTCTATTAAGGCCGTATTTAAAGCTCATTAAATACACTATAACGTCGTTTATAGTTTGATTATTTTCCTAACAATAGTAGTTTTCATGATCATTTCCAAAACAAATTTATAAATTGATTTTTTGATGTTTTGGAAAGGCTATCTCTAGGATTACAAAACATACAAAACTCTATTAGAGCTAAAATAAAAGCTTGTTAAATGTGCTATTAAATAGTCTTAAGTGATACGTAAGCTACTTACAATATTATAGAAGTTATTGGCAATAAACCTAAAAATATTGAGTGGACATTTTGACAAATCTAACATATTATGGACCATGAGGGAGTAGTAAACTTTTTATCATTGTATTTTTCAACCATTTTCACTTAAGAATCCGTTAACAGAAATTAATTTACACCTACTTCTATTTTGATAATTTTTACTTCTATTCTATACTTATTGCTAAATTATAATCTGTTTTATAGGGCTATTGAAAGGGTATGAAGAGTAATAAATGTGCTTAATTTATTAAATAAATCAAAACTTGTATCATTTTTTGTCTCAACACTTTTTATTTTTTAACAGTTCAACGTTTCGGCCATTTTAGCCATCCTCAAGGACATCTTCAATTATAATTTCTTCCTCACATTAAATTTAGACTTACTTTTGCAGGCTATTCTGCCCAGGTCATTCATTAATTATAAGTTAAAAACCTATTTTTAAAATTTTAAATCATAAATATTTAATTCTTCTTATACAAAATTATCAAAATTATAAAGTTTTGATTTATTTAATAAATAATTACCTTGTCTCAAGAAATTGAAAAAATATAATTAAAGTGCTTAATTTATTTTTCCATCTAAACTTATTTTAATAAATAAAAAATAGAAATGGGAAATATCATATTCATAATTAGCACCGTAAATGATAATAAATAAATAAATAAAAATTGTACTTAGACAAATTTTATATTATTTATTTTGTTTTAGGTATAACTTCCCCAACCCCTTTCTCCTACATGCCTCATTTTCATAAAATTACATTTCCTAGATATGATTGATTTTCCGACTATCTTCATTGGGTGATTAATTCCCTTATTTAAAGGTTAATGATTTGCATTTAAATAATAAAAGATGGGTGACGAAGTTTTACTGAAATTACTTTATAAAATATTGCGGGACATTTGCTAAATTTATACTTAAAACTCATTTTACACTCTTTTCCAAGTTTCCTCCAATTTCTGATCCATTCAAACGAGCGGTATTAGCAATAAAGGCGTACCACGAAAAAACATTCGCGCATGTGAGAGTAAAAGTAGTGGATGAATTTGTTATCTTTTGTTTCCGTTTTACAGGATTACGGTTCAGCAACTCTCAATGGAAAAATTAGAAATTTCTAGTTGTTACCATATGATTACTGCAAACATTGATGAGAAAATTTTTTTCGAAGACAGTCGCAATTTTAACAATGGCAATAAAAAGCGGGAGATGAGAGATTAACTATCGCCTTTGGGCAAGGTGTGAAGGCGGGGAATGAGATGAGTTGACTTACGGCCCGGTGCTTTATCACGAACTAGAATAGAAGCTGTTTCCTCCTGGAGCTCTCTTTTCAGACGACTCCTTCTTCTAACAGTTCCAAGTCTTTACGATTTCGGGTCTTTGTCCCTTCGGAAGGTCGTTTACTTATGGATGCTACTGTTTGCTTCATTCCCATTCCCAGTCAGGGATTGACAATGCTTCGACAGCCAAGGAGTGAATTCGTTTACCTCCAAATAAATTAGAAGTGGGTGTTTTATTCCCGATCTTTCCAACATGAGGTTGAACCGAAAAAGCGGATTAAAATAATTAAAGATCATAAAAAAAACATATAAAAATAAAGAGGTTTGAAAAATAAAATAAAATAAAAAACAAAGATCATATGTACAGACAAATATTTATATCGCGTGCAATGATTAGCATATGTTTCCGTTACTTTACTTATATACAGTGAACCTTCGTGTAGCGGATACCCCTCTATAACGTAATCCTTTCTTAATGGATGATATTATTTTTATTACGGGTTACAAGGAACAAATTTAGTACATTAGAACTTTTCTATTACGGACCCAGACACTAATTTTAATCCCCATCAGGATTTTTCACTCCTTTCAGAATTCATATAATATGAAAGTACAAACTCAAAATTACAGAATTAAAAGGCACTAACAGACATTTGGTTATTTATTTAGCAAGTATTCAGTGCACATGCAAATATTTTTTTTAAATATTTATAGAATTCTTCCGAAACAGCGTTTTGTTTACTGACATAATTACTAATTAATTTTTCTTTGTGAAAAAATGGATTATATAAGATTCTCAATATATTTTATTAAACAGCCAAAAGTTTTATCTGGATTATTTTAACTCCAATTATAATTTTTATTAAAAGTGAAAATTTTCCGAATAAAATTAATTGAATCGTAACAGCTTGATTTATCGTAAGCATATAATAATCTTTATATATTATATAAAATGAAAAAAATTAACGAAAAAATACAGATGTGATCGTTTCATTCGTTTTGAAATACCCTGTATTAATACAAGTGTTACACACAGTGAAGGGGCCAGTTGACCGTTTACCACCAAAAATGAAGATAATATTTAGCGTTCACGTGAAATGGTGCTCTTAGACAGACGAGTAATTATTGGCGAAGTAATCACCTTTGGACTGAATTTTATAACTATATTACGGATCATAATTGACTTGTCCTTGTATAAATAGACTGAACTTTGTCAATAAATAAAGTTTGTACTAGCATATTTTCTACTACAATATTCAAGCAATTACTAAAAAGGTAACTTCAAACAACATAGTACTGTATGGGATACTTCTAATATCAGATTAATCTTTCTTATTTTACACTATTTTATTCCTATACTACCTAACTGAGCGTTACATGATATCTCATTTTTATTGTTAGATTATTTTAGATTCATGATGGACCGCAAGTTTGTACTTCTGGTGTAGCGCGCACAGTACAAACGTGTGACTGGAATCGTTTGAATAAGTTGCCAAAGTTAGCCGGAATGAAGAACTTCTATGGTAGGCTTTTCCTGAAGTTTGCTGAATAAAAAAACCTAACAATTAGTCGTTTTTCTCTCCGTCTCTGATAAGATTATAAAGTTGTTCCCTAAATTTTAAAGTAGATCCATTGAATGGAGTTTGCCTTTATAACCTTTCTTAGATGAGAAAATATTAATGTACTCCTCCTTGCCGACCGAATGAATAATGCAACTCCGTAAGTTATGCAGATCTTTTAAACTCCTCTTTATATTTACGAACATTGGGTGAGAAATTTTTAATGGATATACAAAATGGAACACTTTATACCTTTAAAACTCCGCAGCATTTTATAGTTATTGAGTTTTCTTTATTACTAACCTAGTTTCGTTTAAGTATGTATAAGAACTACAGGCAGTTTGTAGCCGTTGTAAGGAGTTAGAGTGTCAAATTTGACTTGCTCATGATTGTAGCGGAGCCGGTTCGAGTCCAGTCTGGGAGTTTGACTTTTATTTCGTACTGGTTCCACGGAATAGAAAACTTGACTCTAGAATAGGTTGGTTACCCGTAGATAACTTCGCTTTTCCCACTTTTTGTCGGAAATCTTCATGGAAGATAATATAAAAAAAAGTGAGAACTACTATTTTTCAAAATAAAAGCACCAGTTTTGATCGTGATTGAGTGTGTTATCTAAGAACTGTGATTTATAAAGTCTGACATATTATTCAGAAAATGTTTTTATCATTAACGAAAATGCATGTAAAATAATTCTTTTACTAATATAATATAATAATTCTCTTACGTAATAAATCATAACAGACATAAACGTAACGGTTAAAGTAAGCATTTGCTTCATTGTTTTAAAGATGTAATATATCAAGTTAGATATTTTCTAACTCTCTGGCTAAAAGAATTTGTATATTACCATTTTTTATGGTTACTTTCTAAAACCAGCCAAGTTTTTATAAATTATCAAGAGATAACAGGATTCTAACCAAAAGGAGATGAATAATAATATTTGATCAAATACAGGAGGGCTGCTCTACTCTACATCAATGCAAAAGTGAAGACAAAAAGACCACGTACATTGCGACTAAGAATATGTGGAGGTAAATATGAATGTTCGATACTGTAATCTAAATTGACTAAACTGGCAACTAGTGATTGCCTCGTACTATTCCCTACTTCTCTGTCAAGCCTCTGGTCATCATAAGACCCGCAATTTTTGCTTCATCTGCCAGTTTAGCTTCTTAATTATGTTCGTTTCTCTTAAGATCAAATACCTAAACTGTTAATTAAATATTTGAAAGGGTTCGGAATAAAACGTCTAAGTAAACTACATTTTTTTTTTTATTGTTGAAGGTAAAGTTCAACAATAAAAAAAAAATGTTTAATTTGAGTTTCTAAATAATGAATCATATTAGTTTAAATAATAATATTTGGTATTATTTTATTCACATCCATTAAAACATCCTTAAACATCTGATAAATTCACTGCTCCTAAAAATATTGGGCGTAGAGGAAGATGGGTTATTACAATGAAATTATTAAACAATAAAACACGCTACTTAAATAAATCTTTGAGTCGGATGTCCACCTTTAAAGCGTAAACAAATGCAAATCAGTCGCGGTGTTGACGCTGAGTATATAACACATTATTGTGCGTCAACAAATTTTCGATCATAGCAACAATTTTCGGAAGTTATTGAATAGAATAAGGAATTATACGTGTCTGTTTATTTTTTCATTTGAATTATAACGTATTAGCCATACTACAAGGGGTTTGAAGAAAAACAGAAAAAAATACCAGAAAAAGAAAAAATGAAGGTAACGGTAAAATTTGATTTTTTTTTTTTATTTATAAAAAGGGCATGAGTGCAATCTATAATATTTTCCAATAAATTGTTTACCTCTCAAACTAATTTATGTTTTAGGCAGGGTGGGTATTTAACAGGCCAAAAATATGATTTCTATAATTTAAAGAATACGGAACTAAACGACCAGCGGCAGAATTAAGTTTAAAGTATTTTAAGTGTTAAACGAAGTTGTCGGCTAATCACAAAGTTCCGTCCTTCAACTTCGCCCTTCGTGATACGTCACTTCACAGTCTAAGTTATACTCTGCAGATAGTCCTACTAATTACAATAACTCTTCCCTCTAAAGGTACACCAGTTAACAAACTTTTTTTAAACTTCTATCTTAAAGTTTTATTTTCCCGTCCTTTTATTCATAATTCCGTCTTAAATTTTATTTTTAATATTACTTCAGAAACTTTCTTTTAAAAAATGGAATACTTTTAACCGTTTCCATCGAGATTGAATCGGTAGCAACCATTTCCCAGTTGAAACTTTGGAATTTCAGTATAACCACAAAAATCTTGTAATATAGCCATTTTATCTGAACCAAAAAATAAATAAATATAATATTAAGAATGAACATTACGAATAGCTACCGATTGTGTTAATTATACTCTATTAGGCTATCTCTACTTATAAAAACAAAGAAACTCAGTTCTTGGAGTTTAATTGAGGTTATATATGTATATATCAAAAGAACTGGTTCGCAGGAGCTCAAGATAGGCTGGCGTGGAGAAAGCTGGTTCAGGGGGCCAAAGATCTATAAGATCTGAAAAGATAACCGACCATATCGGTACAAATAGTTCTCCGATTTGTCATACTAAGTACTGTCAAGTACTTCTCTATATCCTGGATCCAACGTCTTCGAGGTCGTCCTCTGTTTCTGACGCCGTAGAATGTCTCACGCAAAATCTTTTCTGTGATTCAGCCATCCTCCATCTTTGTTATGAGGCCCAATCATTCAATTCTTCTGGCTAGTGTAAATCGAACTGTTGCATGATCTGTAAAGCACATATTACTCACGGTTATTCAGGATTATATATTCACGCCTCTCCACCACTGGTTCATATATTTTCCGGAAAATTTCTCTCTCGAAAATTTTCAACGAGTTATTGCAAGGATCCAGGGATCTATGTTTCTGCCGCATATGCCACTTTTTGTCTTAACAAACGTTTTATACAATTTCACTTTAGTTGCACGCTACAACATTGATGACTGGAAATATATTTCTTTTTATATACTCTTTTTCTTCTAAGTTAATTTTTTAACATAAATCTTAATGATTTAAATAGTTGTTGATCTTTATTCAAGGATATTTGATCATTGTACAAAGACAGCTCGGAACAATTAAATAATATTGATTGATCAAAGAAAAGAAAATCTCAACTAAACCATACTCAAACTACAAAATATGGAAAAAAATACATTACAGTCGACTAGGAAAATATTCTATATACTTCCACAGCCAGAAAAATACTAACAACCAAAAATGAGATAGAATTTAATTATATTTCACCACATTAAATGTGATGTAATTTTTTTTGTAATTTTGGGTAGTAAAAGTTCCATTCCTTAACTGAAATAGTAATTAAATTGTTTCGTGCTACTGGAAAGACCGAGCCCTATTTATGGTGGAATTGATTTCTCAGTGATTCTGGAGCAGATAAAGCTAGTAATTTTTTTTTAAATTTCATGCTATTCCATAAACTATTGCAATAAACCTTCTACGAGTTGGTTTCGCGTGAGACGCACCGAATTTTTTTTAGGTAATGGATAATGGATGGCAGTGATGTAATATATATATAATCGCCGCCCGAAATAATGCATAAATAATTAATCTGTCAAAGCCGCAATCGAACCAACGTCCTTAGAGTTAGCACAGTGACCTATCTCTGGGTGTGTGTGTATACATGTACACATGATGAATTCATTTCCTAAAGAAAGAATTCGGCTGCGCCTCACGCGTAGAATGTTTATTGTAATACATCTTTGGATAAGCTACTACATAAAATCGTTACAAAAGCAATATATCAACACTTTGAACAAGTCGAATATATATATATATATATAT
>NW_027106231.1:94778-95351 GCF_000696795.3 Halyomorpha halys | reverse complement strand
TATATATTCTAAATCAAAATCTTAATATAGTAACATTACTTCAAGACTTACTTTTACAAAAAAAAAAAAGAAAAAGAAAAAACAATCATGACTAATCGTTTTTTTGTATCTAAAGTTTCGGCACCACCTAAGCGTTGACTAGAGCAAAATGAATATATATTTTTTATAAGTTGATATATATACACATATGATTAAATTTCACTCAGGAACGTCCTCTTGTAGTAATCGACTAGTATTTCTCGAAGTGAACAAAGAAATTAATGATAATTCTCATAGAACTAATTAGAAATTTCAGAAGTTGAGGTTCACACAGCTTCATGAAATCCCATCTAAAAACCGAACTATTTGAATGGAATATGGACCGGGTGTGGTCAAAAAAACTTAAATAGTAAATAATTATACTATTTTATCGAGCCAACGTTTTTCAAAAACCCTGTCTTTGACTGCCGTCAAAACAGCCCAGATGAAGGCCTGCAAAGTGGGGCGAAACGTTGGCTCAATAAAATAGTATAATTATTTACTATTTGAGTTTTTTTTTACCGCACCCGGACTATATTCCATTCATCTATACAC
>NW_027106231.1:86061-93733 GCF_000696795.3 Halyomorpha halys | reverse complement strand
TATATATATATATGAAACCTAAGAGGATGAATGAAATTATATTTAATGACAATACAATATGTGACAAAGTAACAACGTTTTCAGCCCTCCTCCCCGAGTAGAAGAGCCATTCCAAAGACAGGAGACAATGCTAAAGATAACTTCACAATATGTTATCTTTACATGGTTCGATTCATCCCCGGGGATATTTACAAACAGACGGGGGTTTGACATCCCCTTACTAGGAGGGTTGGGAACAAGAGCATCCCTGCTCAATACAGATACTGCTTCTTGTAGGGAATCACCTTCAGGACAAGGTAGGGGTGGAGAAATGATGTTTTTCCATTCCTCTTGCTGAAGTAGTTTCACTTACCTCCAAAGAAAGGATATTTACGATGGAAATATCTCTAGTTTTTTATTAGTATGATAAATGTAATACACTGTTGGATCCTATTAGTCTTCGGATAACATATCATTATTGACTATAAAAGGGAACATATACATTTTTTGTTTTAATAATTAGGAAAATAAAATACGACGTGAATGTGCCAACCTTAAAGACAACTGAGTTTCCACCAGAACTGATCTGTCCTAGTTTTTACTTTACGCAGGAATACTTAAAACAGAAACATAATTAAGGAAGAAATGTAATGCAAAATGTTTTTAAGACGACTTATAATTTAAACGTGGGGAATGTTACTGCAAAAAGTTTACTGATTGATCAGTGCTTCGAATATATTTTTTTTATTTGAGTTTAAATTGGTAATATTTCTTCCAGTTACTTATATTGTATTGCGGACTACATTATGCGTGGTATAAACCAGTGATTCCCAAAGTGGGCGCTGCAGCGATTCGGGGGGGGGGGAGGGAGATGATGGCTACAGGTGTATTTGGGGGCAATGAGTAACTACAAGTTGTCACGGTCAACAACATTACTGCTGACGAAAATAGATTACTAAATTTATTGCAACACACCCTGTTCATCCTTCTCATTAAGATGATTTCGAATATTCTAACGTTTTTTGTATTACATTCTATTCTGAGGTCAATAAATAGTTAATCATAATCATAATTTCCAAGTTCTAAGTTTCTAATTTACACGTTTCTTTGATTTATTTTACGAAAAAGGTAGAAACATTAATACATATATATTTCCTATCAATTGCTATTAAAATAAAAAAAAAATGGTTTCCAGGGGGCGCTAAGTAATATTTTTTCCGGGGAAGAGGGCGGTAGAACAAAAAAGTTTTGGAACCACTGGTATAGACCAAGTAAGATTATAAATAAATTCCTAAGTGATTATTTTATATTCTTTCAGGAAAAAATAAACAACCTCAATTTCTGAAACTATATCCTTGGCAGTTCATCCTTAGAACTTCTATTAGATGTAACTTAAAAATACATCAAAGGGACCATTTTTTTTCTAAATGACTATGTATATAGTTTATATAAGGAAACTTAAATTCTTTCCAAGATTATTTATAGATTTATACTAATTTTATAACAAATGTATTATAAAACTAATATATAGTCATCTTTTAAATTTTATCTAGCCCTATAGTTGTATTGTATTGTTATTTTTGTTCAAGTTCACTCCATAACACAGTATGCATCAATGCTATAAGGAATTTATTATCTTCATTATTTTTAATTTTATTTATTAGTTATAAATTGTTAACATTCTGTTCATAAGTAGTATTTAATTAAATCATTATTACATTCATTCGTGCAGTTTGTAATGATATTCAACCTTCATTTACAGTATTTTCACACCACACTCAATTCACACAACGAATTCAATCTCTTAGACTTACACCTCATAGCTTTTGGAATTTTACTTTTAGAAATTCATATCACATTTCGTTGGTTCAAGGTTCAAGGTCAAAATAGAGTGTGAGGAGTGAAATAAATGTTAATAATCTTAATAATGAAATAAATAAATTTAAACATTATTCGGTAGCAATATATATATATATATATATATAGATATGTATACTGAATGATTGTCAAAGAATGCCCTCTTAGAAAGTGTTCTTTCTCAGTAGACAAATCGTGTAGAGCTGTCGTAAAAGAAAAACTGAAGTGAGAGTGTTGTGAGATATAGAGGAATAGGAATAAAGACAACATATCAGATTTGAAGAGGGAGGGGAGGGGGTATCAAAGGAACTATAGATCACACTAAATCTTCAAACACCTCTTGTATTCGATTTGCATAGAAAAATCATGCCTTAGAGTCCTTTGAAGAGAGGCCTTTTGAGTCAGAGACAAATGAAGGAGGTAATGAAAATATGTAATCATCCTGGGCTCCCCATTGTGTACCCATATCAACTGGGGTCGCTCCAATTATAACTTCACACACTCACTTGAATGTGTTCCTTAGTCCCTTAACAATCTCTTAAAGTCCTGCATATGTCTGGTTATGAAACCTCATCAACATCCTCTGATGTTTTACCAACTTTTTTAAAAAGTACAAGTGAATTACAAAATTCAATTAATATACTGCATTGTGAAAATAGAGATTTTTGCTTTGTAGAATATTCCAAATATCCCTTTCTACTCACCTTGTTTAATTTATTTGAACCTTAAATTGTGGTATTTCTCAGAATTTTTTTTTATTTATTTATTGAAATTCACTTCTAGATATTACAATCTGCCACACAGTTGTGGGCAATAGGTAATAATGATCAATGAGCTCATACATACTAAAATAAAATAAAATAAATTAAATAAATGAATAAAAAAAAAACTCTCTTAAAATATATACAAACAGAAGAATAAACAAAATGAACATAATCAAACTATCTGTATGAAAAATAAATAAATAAAATAATATAATGATAAAATAATATAGTCTCTAGTCACATTTACACTCTAATATACAATATTTACACAATCGACCTGAGGATCCCTGAGCCCACTCTGTCACCCTCGTGTGAGGGGTAGAGCAGAGCTCAAAAGATCCCAGCGCATCCCTCTCGCCGCATCACTGGTAGTGAGTCAGTGGAGGCTGAGCAAATGCGCTAAAGCTGCAAACACTCAACTTGAGTGGAGAATCTGACCTTTGCCAGAACTCCAATTGTTCATTTTTATTTTAATAAGTCTCTTGGCCACTGCCGTTTCAACCTTCTAGGTGGGCTGTTGGGATGGGTGGAACTAGATAAGGATTAGGATGGTTCAAAAGGTTTATATGGGATTTCCTATATTAACTAAAAAATAAAACAAGAAAATGTGATGTTAATTATATATTACAATGGCATGATACAGACTTGTGGGCATCTACTCATCTGTAGAAATCCAATGGCATTTCAAGATTAGAGGCCGTCGTCTTTTGAGACGCGTAGAAAGATTGTAAAGATTCGTAATTTATAATGGAAGAATTGACATCTGGTAATCACCAAAGCAGCAAAATATGGAACATTGAGATCATTATTAGTGATTTTGTTTGCAACAATTTAAGGAGCATTGAGAATTTTTGAAGGATTTTTTATCCCAAAGTTGTAAAACAAAAAAAAATGGTTTTGTTCAATAAGCACTGAAAACTCGTAATCTGTATGATTTAATGCAAATAACCTATTTAATTTGTTATATTTTTTGCAAAATGCGTTCTTCATCAGTTAAACTAAATTTTTTATGATCCATTTTTATCATTCTACGTAATATGTAAAATAATATGTAACTAGAAACTTTTTTATATAATAGAGAAATTATAATTTATAAAAATACTATAAACACATATTTTGCTTTAGAAGTATAAGAGAAATACTTGATTTTGAGTCAGTAAAACTAAAGTTAAGTGGAATGGAAGTTTTTTTTTGTTGGTTTTTTCCCAGTGAGTTTCGTCGTGAGGCATAAGTATCGGATTTTGATTTATTTTTTAATTTTTGCAGTTTAATTATAACATTTATAACTATTACTTAAAAAATTGTTTCATATTTTTAGTGATTAGATTGTTAGAAAAAAAATTTTTTTTTCTTGTACGTGGCCGTTTTTACGGTTAGTTAAATTTTAATATAACATATTTTTATGTGAATTATTATTAACTAACCTAGTATAGTAATTATGATGAATATTTACAAATATTATAAAATTATTATTAATGGATTTCAGTTAATTATTTCTATTATTTCAATTAGTGTGAACATTGTGTGGACGACTCAGTTTCAATCTGACAGACTAGACAAAGCCCTGTAAAGTGGGGCGAAATGTTGGTTAACAATAGTTTTCTTTTTCTAGTTTGTTATATTTATTGACTGCTAACCGGGCTATCTTCCTACCGTCGACTTCATACGCTCAACTATCTTCTTCCAATACTTTATTACTATTTATACGTGTTAATTGCGAAATTTTATTAACTTTTTTCAATGAATCAATGTCAACGAAATAAATAAGTTAGTAAGTTTATGTCAGGAATTTAAATTTCGTACACTACATTGGAATTTACATTTTACTATTGACAAGTGTAAACGAAAGACATCAGAATGCCAGTTACACCAGGAAAGTTGTTTTACTGACAGGAAGCCATCCTTCCAATAATTAGAAAACCCGAAAAGTTGGGAAATGTAAGATTCCAGAACCTACACCAAACACAAAAAATATGAAAAAATTACCCTAAAATGGCTATTTTTATGAAAAATACTTATAAACGTTATTTAGAGAGGTTAGTTTTCTATAATGTTTATATTGAGGAAAAAAAAGGAAATTTCTGGGAACTTTCCTGATTTCTGATGGAACATTTGAAAACAAGGTCAAAATAGTAGGAAAATATAAAATTTTCTCCCCTCCCAATTATTTGTTGTAGCAATTATTAATAATAATACAAGGAATATTATTTTCTGATCAAACCCACTTAAAGCTAGTTTTTTTATAAAAAGAATTTCGGTTAGTGCTTAGTTGGCTTATTATCTCATGTGAGCTAAATATGAAAGATAGTTGATTAATTCAAAAAAATCCATTTAAGATGTTGATGGACGGAGATGGCGGTGGGGTTAGATATTATTATTTTAAAGTTACCCTATAATGCAATTAGTGGGTGGGGCATCCATGCTTAAATTATTAATAAGGTGTAGGTACTTTTTTATTCCTGATTGTGAAGATGGTTGAATATTTCCTCCATACTGAAAAGGTATAAGAGAAGAGGATGTAATCCCATGTGACATGATTGTTCTTCTTACTTGTGGGTTTGTTCTAGAGATTAGTATACACTAAGGTAATTTCCTATCTTGACTTTGTATGCAAAAGTACTTAGAGGGCTTGTTGCGTGCATGCTAAAAAAAAAAAACATTTCATGAAATAATTGTAATTTTATTTATTTATTATGGCTATTTAGAGATCTTCTTTTGCATTCCTATTTTCATTTCCATTCTTATTTAGATATTAAATTACTCTTTAAACTACTCAAGGTAGTTATTGTACCTAGTACTTGCAAAATATGAATGAATGGAGTAAATTGTGTTCCTTTTATAATTAAAAAGTGTCAAAATATAAATAAATCTACAAAATAGATAAATTAGAGCAGCCCATTAGCTCAAGGAACGTAAATAAATACATAAAACAATGAATTGATTTTAAAGTTAAGGAAAAAAATTGAGAAAAAGCAATAATAAAACAGTGATACTTGAGCACTATGATTAATCGTACTTAAAAGTTATTACACTATTTAAATAATTATATAATAAATTGTACTTTTCTCCATTCAAAACCGACTAATTCTGCTTTCTAATGTTGTGTTCTAACTAAACTATTATTGATTATGCCATCTTTTCTAGTTATTTCTGATATACGGGGGCGGGTTTATCTAGAGTTAACCAACCTATTCTATAAGTTAATAATTCTATAAGGGGTCTTTTTTAAGCTTTCATTTCGCCGAGACCACCACAGAAATATAAGTCCACCCCCAAGTCAGGGTTTGAACCGGCACCTCTGCAGTCGTGAGGTTGTCGCTTAACTCACTCAACTAGAAACGGCCCTGTTATATTCTAACTAAACGTGTCATTCTTAGTTCTCTTGTGATAATTTTCAAGTGAATTAAACGGTATGGGAAAACATCATCCGGTTCCCTGAGATTGCACAATAAACTTTGTGATGAATACGAGAGCCTGAATACTTGGTAGTAAAATATAAGATTTTGTGATATGATATGTATTACGTGATCTATGATTCTATGAATCGAAAAAGAAAATGCATAAATAATATTTGATGATAAATGAAATATTGGTTAAACCATTATTAATTTTAAAACAAATTATTATTAATTTAAAATACTGACACCAAACACTCGTCTTACTAATTTAATTTCATTATTTTTACTCGAACATGCCAGCTTTGTACCATGACATACTGATACATGGGTCGGAATGTCTTAATTGCTATGAGCCGTAAAGTTTTAAATTGCTTGATAATATTTTTTTCAAAGGCTGATCTACTCGCTATTTATTTGTTACTCTAATGTTATAACTGAAAACAGGTAAGATAATCCTAACTCTTATCAATAGATATTGGGGGTGGAGTGGAAGGGAAGATTTCATTCTGACTATTTTTGGCGTAATTATCTCTCGTTGTGGTTGTAACGTTGTCGTACTCGTTTTAGTAACGGTTTTAAAGACAAGCTGTTACTGGATCTATCGTGCTACTACATCAAATTTCAATATTTATTAACGCTTCTGTTAGTTTCTATGATGTTTTCTAAATGAAAACAGGTTAGATAAATCTGGCTCTTATCAATAGATAATCGGAGCGGAACGGGAAGGGTTTTAACGACAAGCTGTTACTGGATCTATCGGACAATTACATCAAATTTCAACATTCACACAGTTCAACTTTACTAACAACAAAGAAGTGTGTATATTATTATAAGCAGTAACATTCTATCCATTTTAATGAATAGTATTATTTCCATAGTGGGTTTACAAAAACAAAACAAATAATTTATAGTATTTTCTTACATTTAACTATTTTGCTTAAAAACGAACTCATTAAAATTAAAGATTATGGAAATGTACATTAAGGCATGCGTTTTTGTTATTTAATCTGTTGTTTTTTTAAATATAAATTACCAACTTATAACTTTATCATATAAAAATGAATTAGTTCTAATCTGCGATTTTATTATCCGTACGTATACCTCCTTATTAATGCTGACTAACGTAAAAACAGCCCACAAGATATTTTTTGCTAAGGGAAAAACAAACAGCTATAACTAAGTTTGAAATGACCAGCAGTCTATAGTACAATGGAGAAGATAATGCAGTTGAAAGTTGTTCGAACATATTTCAACTCTGCTAATGTTGCTTTCAAAACAAGCCTTAAACTTTTGGTATTCTGTTTCCTGTTTTGTGGTAGAAATTTCAGGACTGAATTAAATGTTGCTATGGAAAAGTTTCTTAGAACTTTTTTTTTTATAGACCGTTTTTTAAAGTTTTTAATGCGGTAGTGCTGGGACATAATTTAAAGTAGGAATAGCTATTTCGAATATATAAAGTTACTTATGTATGTATTTTACCTTATTCTTCAGAAATATAAGCTAAGAACCCTCTCGTGGGAATTTAACTCTTTTCTCACAGAATTGCAAACGACAGGTTTCTGGAAATAGTGCAGATTGTGAAGAGAGTGATAGAGGGAGTGAGGGAGGGAGGATGGAGAGAGGGAGGGAGAGAGGGAGTGTATAAGGACAGAGATGAACGTTCGAGATCAATAA
>NW_027106231.1:69161-86007 GCF_000696795.3 Halyomorpha halys | reverse complement strand
AGAGAGAGAGAGAGAGAGAGAGAGAGAGAGAGAGAGAGAGAGAGAGAGATTATTGTTTTCATAGTCAAGCTCCACAGTGAAAAAATAAAACAATTGAAAAAAATCTTTTAACTAATTAATAATTCTTTTAATTGCTCAAATATACGAAATATAAATTAAAATTAATGGGTAGATACACTACACAACTGTTTGATATAGGTCTAAGTTCGATGTACCAAAAATCATACACCGAAAGAAAATAAATTTCAACGTAATCTAAAAGAACTATAGATAAATATCTGAATTGGGTGATTAACTAAGAAATCAAATGTCCTGAATTTAATTTCAAGTTACACCAAACTCATAAGACAAAATTAGTGTCACTTATAATAAATATTTAAAATAAAAAACAGGAATAAAAAACACAATTCCTTACAAGAAACAGTTGTGTATGGAAAAATCAAATAACCCAGACTTCCCATTCTCAATTTCATTCCTGATCAGTAAAAAAGCAAACCTCGTGCAACATAGTTTTCGTCATTAATACAGTTATTTATTATGCAGAAAACTCAAATAAAATTGTTATTTAATTATTTGTTTTTTAAATAATTAATTGTTTGAACAAGGCCACACCCTAGCTCTGGGGTTAGGGGTATGTCTATCGTTCTGAGGTCTGCGGGCAGTGTCGGTTCCAATCCGGCCTTGAGGTGTTGACTTTTTCATTAAGTGGTAGTCCCACAAAATGAAAAACTTGACCCCCAACCATGGTTAGAATAGGTTGGTCACCTGTAGATATCTAGGCGAACATCATTTTCGACGTGGATTGCCTTAAAAAAAATTGTTTGAACATTATTTGTTGTTAGATAATGTTTTCATTTATTATTTTGTACATTTTAGTTAATAAAATATTTACTTATACTAGTATTTAGTTAAGTAAATACCTTTTTCACCCAACTGTTTTTACTTTTATTTAGCTGTATGTGGAATATATAGTTAAGAAAGTGTTAGGATCGTGAACAAATTCGAATTTGAGTTTTCTCTGGAAATACATATTTTGAGGTCCCATGAGTCCAAAATAGCATGTCTCCAAAAATGGTCTGTGAGTGTGTCTTTGAACAGCCTAGCTCAAAAACCAAGTCGTACGAAATTAAAATTACATGTTCAAGGCGGGGATATGCCTGGGGTGTGAAAGCAACTTTCTGGGACTTGAAGTACTACATTATGAAATCGATTTTTTTTGAAAATTACACTAAAGATTTTAATTAAACTCGCAAAATCAACGTAGAACTAAATGATTTTTAATATCAACTAGGTCCTACCCTTATTGAAATAGTCTGATAGAGCTTAAATAACGAATATTTAAAAAATGTTTCCCTAAATTGATTATGTTTATTCGATAAAATGAACAGTTGCCATTGTTAGCAAGAATAAACAATAGATAACTAAAACATGTTAAAGAATTGTATGAAGAATAAACAAAGGTGAAAAAATATATATTCAATTCTAACGGGAAAAGCCGAAACCGTTATGCAATCGGTTTTTTTTCTTTTGTTAAAATTGTTGTATTCTTGGCAGAAATAAAATTTATAGTCTTTATTTCCCCCTCGAGAAGTCCTAAAATACGAACAACAGAAAAATAAAAATTGTTTGTTCATGAATTCTTATTTTTAATCTCGGTCGATGGAATTAAAAATGTATAGATGTTTTAAAACAGCGAATGTCACAAATCTATGTTTCCAGTTTGCCATCCCTTATCACGACAAATTACATCGATATTTATTTAATTCACCTAGCTTTCAAAATAATAGAGAAGGACCATAGAAAGTCTTTGTAAGACCCCATTACTTGATTCGTAGCTGGAAATGTTTCGTGGTAAAGTAAGTAGTAGGCTTACTTAAAAGATCGACCCAACTGTTCAAAAATGTAGGGCTTCACTCCCGACCTTTTAGGTAGGAAATCCTTTCCCTTCCGACCAGATCCCCTTTGACCTAATTTCCCGCTCATATATGTTTCCAAAATTAACATTTTCCAGGTTATAATATCTATTGCATGCACTACCAGGTAAACTGACAACGTTCTTAATACTTAATAGCTGAATTTGACACTGTTCATTTATGATTCAGTAGCCCTGCCTTGGAATTAGTCCTAAAGACTATAGAAACTGAAGATGTAATGCTTTTAATGACACTCGTAAAATAATTTTTGTTATAAAAATGTCAAAGAAAACTGACTTGTGGATCGCTCCAATAATATTTCTATCTTAGATGTTCTCGAGGCCATTGTTGTATAATTTATAATGAAGTAATGGATCTAGAACACGCTAAAAATATTTATTTACATTTAAGGTGAATTTGTTAAAATTTAAAGTTAAAATAATTTCACAAATTACTAAGAACAAACAAAATACTCTATGTTTAAGCTAATATGCCATCTTCAGGAACAAAACTTTGTCAGTTGTTCATACCACTACATACTGATAGATTCGAACTTACATGGTTGAGGAGATTGTGAAAGGGTTTCAAGATATAACGATATATATAATGTATGCCGGTACAGACATTCCTTTTATCTTCTAGAAGGATTTTGTATTTGTAAATATTTTAGTTGTATATATATATAAATAAGACTTCAGACCCAGTGCTGAATATATATATATAGCACAGGGTCTGAAGTCGAGTAGGATTTATAAACTTAGGCATCAACTTATTGAAATGAGAATGAGAAAGAGAAATTTGTCGCAGTGTAATCCAATCGGGGTTCCCGGGAAAGAAAATGCGCTAGGGTTTACACACAAGCATTCGGTTGCCTTATTTGATTACAGCTTGGAGCAATTACCTTTTCCTCCATATTATTTCCGTAAATACAAGAAAATCCCGAAAGGGAATTGTTCAGAACTCTAGTGCCTTTGGCGTATAATTTACTCTGAAATTATCTAACTAATTATATTGCACAGAAGCTCCTGTTTAAACTTACAGTTATTAAAGCTAGGGAAGTTGGATTCATATTTGTTCGGATGAGTGCTCTTTCATGGAAAACAACGTCATCACCTGCATGAGAATTAGTTCTGATAATATTCATCTGTGAAAATTATTATTATTTTTTTCAAACCTATTTATTTTTGTTATAATTTATATATTAATTTAAATTTATGTATTAGTTATATTTAAATTTATTTAATTTTTTTTTTTTTTATTTAAGTAAACTATTCTACTGCTACGACTGTTTTGTTGCTGCCTATTGATGACTTTTGTAAATGTTCTTAATTGCTTGAAAGGTTGTTCCGGATCATTGGGGAGGAATGGTATACAGGAGAGTGAAACGAGGGGAATAATGTATTGGGTGTAATGCTAAATTGTTGTTTGGCTTTAATCTTAAAGGAGGAAGACTTACATATGTTTATAGGAAGGAAATAGGAAAACAGAAAAAAAAAAAAAAAGAATTTTTTGTTAAGAAAAAAAATGTATTTAAGTGTATTTTATTTAGTGTATTGATGATAATTGTGTCAAAAATGAAAAATATTAATACATTACAGTGTATTTATGGCCAATTATGGATTGATGGGTACGCTGTGTGTTACAGCAACCCAATGTATTTGGGCAACATGGCCAAAGAAAGCATTTCTCTCCAGTAGAGTTGACAAATTACAATACTTTTATTGATACTTTGAGGGATATGTGATTGTTTGAAACTCAAAAACTCGTTTAATTCAAGCTCAAGTAACTTACGCACACTGAATCCTTGTATGGCATATCGTTTCAAAACCAAATGTTGAGTAAATACTTTAAGTTAAGTTGTGTATAACCATTTTTATATTATTGTATTCATAAACGTGTTAATAAAATGATTAAAGATCTCAACATAGTCTTCTGATCCACTTGAAGCTAACGTCGTATAAGTAGTATTTCTTGATGTTTTTTTTTAAGTCCAGAGGAATTGCTAGCGCAATCTTATCAATGACTTAAAACCGCCTATCGCAATCATCTCCTTAGGAGATAGAGTAATATATACATTTGTGTTAATTATATACATTAGTAAATCATTGTATTATACCTTTATTTTTGGAAAAGTAAACTGTAAAGAAAATATTATTTAACTCTGCCTTATGTGGATTTCTCAACTTTCCTTTACTCATCGGAGGAGAACCGAGAACAAATACTCCTCGGCCATCACTGTTCTTCTGTTAGGATCTACAGTGATTACCTGTAACCCAGTTAACAGAAAGCGAATACCTTCCAGGGAGCAGTAACCATTCCTGCAAGTACTTGAAACAAATACCCTATACCTATACATATTTACATTGTATATTTATATATACCTTGACAAATTTATTCTTGTTTAAACAAATTAATCATACTTAAGGGAAATTGACCAAATATTGAGTCCGTGGAAGTAAATAAAACCAACATTGACTGTTTACATTTATCACATAATCTAACATTTGTGTTTTTTCTGAGTCGTTGGTTGAGTCGCTGTCATAATTATTGTTAATTTGTTATCTTATTTTAAAAATGGCCTTATCAATAATAGATATAGTTATTCAAAAACTGCTTTACTCGTTCTAAGTATTTTTTTTTTTAGTTTATGAACTCCTTGATACATTTTCATGATGAAATTTTTAATGAACTGAACTGAACTCACACTCTTTACAAAATTAAAAAAAAAAAAAAATGATACATTGTTATATATTCATTAGGTTTCTCCACCTAATGAATATATAACAATGTTTCATTTATATGAAAACTGAACACTAATTTTATGTTTAAAAGAAATATTTTTCTTTCCATTTTGCACGTAGAGTTGCGCATTTATCTCATTATATTTATATTACTATAATATTTTCACGAAAGGTTCTATTATTATGCTGCATTTAACAAGTTATAAAAATTTATAATAAATAAACATGAATGATACCAAAACATTGCTTTATTGATATCTGTCAGCCATTTGCTTACATAGATACTACCAGTAGGTGATAAATGATACTTTACTTTATTTTATTTATACGATGAGAGGATACAGACTAGTATACACAACTTATATCCTGAGAAGTCCTTTCTCAACTTTTTTTCACTACTACTTTAGAATAATTGACCAGCTGATGCTTCTCATTAATATAGTATTTTGATTTTATGTACTAGATTTCTATTATATACATAGATGCTAGGGGGTAGATTAGAACTAGAGTGTAGAAGAAAGGAGATTTTAAGGGATTTGGAATAAATAGAGTCTGGTATGTGAATATTCTATATTGTATATCATAATGGCGCGTGACACAAACAATGCCTAGTTTAATTGATGAGCAATTAACGCCTTCGACGTGTGGGGCCATGAAAGGATAAAAATTTTGCTTGCGCTGCCCTAGAAAGGATTGTCAAAAAAAGAGATCGTGAAAACTAACTTCTGCCCTGTTCCAGGAGATATTTTGTTTTTTTTATAGAATAACGATTGTGTTCCTGTTCGTTTGTGAGGTCAACATTTAAACTATTTATTTAATCATAAATATTGTTAGACAAAAGATTTATAGAGACAAAAGTTGCTATATGATTACTATTGACAGAAAGGATTAATTATTCAAAACATAGGATAGAAATACGATCAGTTGGACTATATTGGAAATGCATTTATTGCCACATATGATGTGAGCACTATAATTTGACACCTAATATAAAATTTAAAAAACAACTGAAATATATGATTATTATAAGAGGCACTCGTACTAAGAAAAGTTTTATTACGTCTGTTTAGAAGGCACTATAGGGTATTTTCTTGTACTAAGAAACAATTCACCAGGCGATCCCCCTCGTTTCCCCAAGGACAGAACCCTAATTTGTCACCCCAATGAGGCGTGTACTTGTAATAAGAGAGAAAACCGGTAGATTGCGAGTTAGATCATGCCCAGCGGACCGTCACTTGTGACCAGTTTGGTGGGTAACTTCCTCCGGTCATCTTCCCTTCTACCTCCCTTCGCTTTAGCTTTAATGGCTCTAGGCGTTCGTTTGACAACTTGCTTCGAGTTCAGGTTTCCTTCGTGGGCAAGGAAACTTTTAAATGTTGAAATACGTCTATGGCTAGAGAATTTTGACATACTTTTGAGTCGGGTCACGATTACTGGAATCTGATACCTGAGGGTCTAACGTGTTTAATATATAAATAAAGCAACGAATACAATCTGGAAAATATGCTTCGCTAAGACCTGAAATTTAAAGCTCATCCAGAAAAGACGGGAATGAATGGTTTCAGATTCTAAGGTCAATAGGTAAATTAAGAAATAAATGAACATGCAAATATGAAGAGGAAAAATAATAAATAAGAGTGAATTTTTTCAATTAATTAATTTAATATCCAAAAAGTCTCAACACTATATATTTATTTATTTGCCCTACGTTTCGGCCCTTCCAGCCATCCTCAGGGACATCTTCAACATAAATTTCCTCTCACATTAATTGTTTTCTCCTTGCAGGCTATTTTGCCCAGGTCAATATCTTTATTTAAGTCAAAAACCTTTACTATTTAAATTTTAAAAAACCATTCACATATCTATTCTATAATATTGTCACACTATAAAAACCCACACCATATTTTTATAGTGTGACAATATTATAGAATAGATATGTGAATGGTTTTTTAAAATTTAAATAGTAAAGGTTTTTGACTTAAATAAAGATATTGACCTGGGCAAAATAGCCTGCAAGGAGATAACAATTAATGTGAGAGGAAATTTATGTTGAAGATGTCCCTGAGGATGGCTGGAAGGGCCGAAACGTAGGGCAAATAAATAAATATATAGTGTTGAGACTTTTTGGATATTAAATTAATTAATTGATAAATATTACCTGGTCTCGAAAAATTTTGAAATAATATAATTAAAGTGAATTTTTTGTTAGCTAATCTGATAATATCAATACTTTAAAATATAAAAAGAGCTGTGGCAGATCATGATCGGTGTCAGGGAGGAATCAAATTGTTTCAATCATGATGGTATAATGATATCGCGCCATTTCATTGTCGCAGGTCAAGTGAATAATGTTGGCAACTAAGTTTCTTCAACCAGATATGGTGGTGTATTTTATATTGTTGATAATTTTATAGAGAAAAATAAATGTTAATGTTTTTAAATTTTAAATAAATAGGTTTTGAAATTAGAATAAAGAAAATGACCTGGGCAGAATAGCCTGCAATAGAAATTGTGAATTAATGTGAGGAGGAGTTTTGTATTGAAGATGTCCTTGAAGATGGCTGGAATGGCCGAAACGTTGGACTAGTGAGAAATAAAGTGTTGAGACAGAATTGGATACTAATTTTTGATTTATTTAATAAATAATAATAATGAAATATCTCATTTACCAAAGTTCAATTTAACTTATTTCAATCAAATTTCTTCAGATTTACTCACCAAGATATATTATCTGATGAGATTGTATGATTAAATAGTTGTTGCTGAAAGAAAAACATCTATACACACATGTATCAGCCAACGTTTGAGATTAAATCATTTTGGATTAGGTAATGTTGTTTAGTGGTTCCTCTTTCTTATCGTAGCCTTTATTGAATGACATCTGTAAATCCTGTGCTGCGGGAGCCATCCTTTTGGTTAGAACGGAGCTGCTGTTCTATGGTAATCGGGAGAGGAGTGGTTACGGCCGACCCGCCCGAAGGTAACCAGATATTTCCTCGAGAAATATAAACATAGCTATGCTCCAGCTTCCTCTTACATAGACATGGCCCCAGCCCTCGTTTCTCTTTACATATATATTGGCCTCCTACCGCCTCTCTTTTATGCCTCTATTCTGTCCGCTGGAATTTCATAATATTTTTTTCATATAACATGTGATGTAGCAACGCTTTTAGGACAGCATGAAGCCCGCTTGAATATTCCTCAGATGGTGTTGTGCATATATTTGTCCTCTAAATTTTGTTATTAGGCTCCCAATATTCCTTAATTTTTTTTAGTGTTGTTACATGATATGGGTTATAATTATAAATATGAATTATTTTACTATTTATAAAAAAAATACTCACTAAAAATAAAATAAAGTTGAAGCATTGAAATTGATAATTAGAAAATGTGCTAAAATATTAAATAAATTGTACTGTATATATAACTGGAATGACTAAGTAAAAAGTGTCATTTCTTTTTCATTGAACTATTCGGTTCTAATGCAGTGTCCAGTAATCTGAAACTAAGATTGTTAGAGCAGTTTTGGAATTCAGGTCAGTCTTAAAGTTTTTATTATTTATGTTTGTTATTAATTTAAGAATAGGATTATGATGTAGAATAAAATTCAAACCATTAATATATATACATATTGGTGAAAAAAAGCAATATATAAAGGATAGAATGTACCAATATGGTAGTGATATAAAAAATACGAAAAAGGCCCCAAAGAAAACAGTATTGGTGCCACATGTTTTTCAAAATAAACCTGGGTTTTATTTTGAAGATATGAAAGTGATACATAAAAAAAATAATTTTAGATGAAAAATATTGGAATTAATTTATATTTCAGAAAATATAAATTACATAATACATTTTAAATCAGATTCGAAAGGCCTAAGCGACCATTATTCTGAGATTTTGAGTAAATTAAATATGTAGTTATTAATAAATGTCAATAACAAAAAAATGTTAAGATATAAATTATCAATAAAATCTTAGAAGATGAGTAAATTAGAAATTATAATTGTCTGATATGAGTGTGTGAGTCTATCCGTGCGCGCATTTGTGCGGATATCTAATACAAATATAATCCTTATGTTTTAAAATAATGTTAGTTAAATAAAAAAGGTTGTTAATTAAATTTAATGTAAATAAATTAAGCTCTGTAGTTGGTTGATAACGGAGTCCTTACCTGTTGAGGGTAGGTTTTATTGTTGATAGTGATATTGTGTTTTAGTAAGAACATTTTTTTAAAAAAAGTTTTATATACATTGAGATAATAACTTTTTAAAAGTAAATTTTAAGAGGAAACTGTTATGAGATTAATGAGAATAACAAGTCAAAACAATTGAAGAAATATTCGCAAAATATTATGTATCATCTAACCCTTAACCCGAAAGAAACGACAGCCAGCTATATCCAAGCCACTGCTACCGGAAGGTTTTCAAAGATAAAATCATCTTACAAATTATCCTGGTATCGAACAGAAAGAATACATCCTTGAAAATGCACTATCATCCAATTTTGTATTTTTTATGGTAATGAAGACGTAGTTTATAGCTTTATAATTAGTAAGAATAAATAATTATTGCTAATTAGAAATTTTCATTAAAAGAAGTAGTTAATCCAGGCAAACGTCGAATGATAATTTCATACCAACATCATTTTGTGTAGACGATCCATAAAAATTATATCCAATTTACTATAAGGTAATAATAAATGTTAATAAATTATGTTATTTCTTATTTTTTGGACTCAAATTGGAACAGATGAGCTAAAACCGTAAATTGATCATTTTGTGTTGCTTAGGTAACCAAACACTGATTTATAGAGCTTTGTACTACAATTCCATTAATTGTTCATCTTATTAATAACCTGTAATCTATTGGATTATTTGTTATATAAAAACCTAAGAACTTCAAGAATTATTAGATGTAATAATATATGAATCCATTAAAAAATAATTATTTGATTATAAAATTGTCAAGCACAAATTATTTCTTTCCTGTATAACTTTAACTGGAATGTCCATATATTAATAAAACTATTAATTGAAAAACAAATATCAATACGTTGAAGATGAACTGGGTTGGTTTTGGAACTAAAACCCTCAATTATGGATTGTAAGTTTTATATCTTATTGACAAATTTTATCAATTATGTTTTAGGGTTAAAAATTGAGATAAGCGGTCAAGATAAAAAAAATATATTCTCTTGATTAATTTGAAAAAAAAGAAAACGAAACTTTTATTGAATTATCAATAATTAACATTCTTGACATAGATTAGCATATGCATAATAATACCGATAAAATTGCACTAGTACCCAGAATCATTAAATTGTCAATTCCAAATAAAAGGATTGAAAGTTATAGTGAATAGACTGTCCTATCTAAATGGGGTTTATTTCATTTTGTGGTTATGATATAAAAGGATATATTTTGGGAGAGGATGAATTCATGTAATTTTAGAACTTCAATTAAACAAATTAAGTTAAAACGAAGTTAATTATATTAAATCTGTCATTTTAATCTCACTTAGTAGATGTTTTAATTCAACCTCTAATTTGTTGACGTCCCATGGTTATTAGGGGTTTCTTTCCAATCTGTGAAGGCATGTTAATTTATTATATTTATTTACGTCATCAACAGAAAGATAAGTTATTTTACATTTTATAATGGTTTTCACATTGATTATTATTAATTGTTTCATATTAATTTTTTTACCTTACCATGATAAAAATAATTAAATAACCTAAGTTAAAATACAAAATTTAGAATGATATAATTTTGCATTCAATTTATTGTATTTATAAATTTTTATGATAGACAATTTTCAACAATTTTATGATAGAAATAATACTTTATCATCTATGTCATAACTGATAGCACATACCATTGATATTTTGGGTTGATAATTTATTCTACATCAGTGTACTTTTTTTTTTTTTAAGTTTTATTAACATGACTGGAATTCACTCCCCTCTACATTTTTGGTAGGTAAGCTATTTGCTTATTAGGTGTTAAAATTATCATATCTTGCTAAAACGTCGTAGACGACAGTTCCCAGTGGCACTTCGTATTGATTCAATATCAATATTTACGGAACCCGATCTTTCATCTAGGTTTTTTTCGTCTTCATTTATATAGGCATGTTAGCTTACAGCCGTACATATTATTACTGTTTTGGTACTGGGGGAAGTTTGGGACGTCTTTTTACTCGTTTTGTTCTTAATTGCATTATATGGTTACTAAATAAATAGACACTATGTTGATCTGGATTTTATCTATAGGAAGTCTGGTGAGTCAATTCATAAAAAACTTTTTGAGGTTAATAACTTCCAGTTGAATGAAATTTTTATTAAATTATCATAACATGGTACAACCTTTCGGGACCACTGCCCCATATTCATGTACTTTAAACCTCATAATTTCATATAGTATAGTAGAAAAGAGAGAACAGTGTAAAGTGTGACATGATTTCCTATATGAAGTTATGAGGTTTAAAGTACATGAATATGGGACAGTAGTCCCGAGACGTTGTACCATGTTATGATAATTTAATACAAATTTCAATCAACTGGAAGTTATTAACCTCAAAAAAAAATTATGAAGAAACTATGTTAATTAGTACGTATAAGCTTTTATATGTTCGCGTGTTAAAGTTCTATAATTTCTTAAATACAATTATGAAAATGTTTGTGTCTGATTGCATATTTTGAGTATTAACGGTTAGCACATGCCATCCAATCTGTCTACATTCAAAATAAATATTACAATCTAACAGTAACTTTAAAGAGTGTTTAAGCTTTGCTATTCAGTGTCCACCTAACAGCTATTGGTAAATCATAAGCAATAAGAAAATTTAAAATTAATTTGCATTCATTGTATAATCTACCTTGGAGAATTGTCTATTTCAATGAAAAATTGGTGAAAGAAGTGCAATAATAAACCATTTTTTTTTTTTTTTTTTTATCAAATAATGAAGAACATTCTAAATCAAGAAAGTTGTCTGTTTTGGATGTAGCAGCTCTTGCTCTCCAAACAATACCTTTCAAGAGAGTTAGATTAGGTTATGTTTACGCCATATAAAACTAGTTTCTGGGTGAAATTTTATTTTGGACAAGGGATTTTGGTTGATGTTTTTTTGAGTTTTAATTGCTTTCCAATTGATACTTTTATGTTCGTGTGAGTTGTTTTGTCACATCACAATCTGCCCACTCACCACTACTCCTCTGTATTTGCCAAACTGGTAATTGAATATTTAGCTAAAGGTTTGACTGTGTGGTATTCCTCAGCATAGTGGACATGACACTCCAATTTCATGCTATTGTTAATTCTAGCTTCATTTTCTTGTCTGTCATATAGTAGCATATCTTGATTTCTCGTTTTGGCTTATGTAAATTATGCTATCTGATGGCGTGCAGTTATCATAACTTTTTTTATTATTGTGTTAATTACTTAAAATATTACACTATTAAATTTTATTGATGTATGTACAGACGAATAGTGTTCGGCTGAATTGTTATTACATCTATTTCCTAGTCTATTATTACGGTTCTAAAGGTATTGTGAACTGTGTAGACCGTTATCGAACAGTGTAGCTGTTTAATTTACTAATTAGTAAATTCAGTCAGAAATATTGAACCCAATGAAATTTTAGGACTTTTTGTAGGTTGTGATTATTCTGCGAAATTATTTCTACATCCGTTTATTTACACACTTGGTATTTCTAGTGCTGCAGTTTAATTAGATTGTATTATATTTCCAATAAAGTAATTTAAATGTGAACGCCACAACCGAATAATATCTTAATTGCTACATTTTACATTTTACCTCATATAGATTTAAATTTAAATAACCATATTGTAATTTATGGCTCGAAGCAATCCATCAGGAGGTCCCTACACAACAATGAACGCCAGTATAGTTGGTAAGAGACCACCTGGGAGGCCGAAAACCAGGTGAATAGACAGAATCAACCAAGATACGAAAAAGCTGGATGCATCAAAAGTGGACAGTAGTAGCCTAATATAAGCGTAGAAAAGGCTGGATGGGTTGCTAAAGATCAACAAATTCTGCAGAGCCAATAGGAAAGAAAAATAGTAATTGAGAAACACGGTTTTTTAATTTAATCTTAATCCTCACTATTTTAGGATGTTTCTTGTTCGAACAATAAAAATAAGTTGAGTTAAAGCAAGTTTAAATTCTCCTCTATTGACCTCATCATCGTCGCCACCTGGTTTACGTAAAGGATATAAAAAATAGCATTTTTTGAATTCATTGGATTATTTTCATTTATCAGTAGCAGTTTTACGAAATTATGTAATAAACACAAATCTATGGATCAAAGAAGTTAATGGAACTCCCCCCCCCCAAAAAAAAAAAATTGATTCGGGAGTTAGAGGTAAATCGTAAAGTTCTTTTTTAGTCCCCTTAAAAATTTTTATATTCACAATTCGTTACGAAATTAGTGAACTGAAGTTAATAAATTATGTTTTATCAAACCTATAAATACTAGACTGTAATTTTTTCTTACTTCTCTCGTGGCCAATATTTGTCGAGCAATCTAGATGGTTTATAAAGAGTGACATTAGTTGAGAGGAACTAGAAACAGATGAAATCAATAACTAACGTTGAGTTATTGATAAGCCCTGAGATCAGGAAATGTAATTGCTTTCTGTGATGAGATAAGAAAAAACCAGTGATCCTTGTTAATGTTTTGATCAGTGCCATATTCAATATTTTCTTCAAATAGTAAAGTATTTGAAGTAAATTGTACGAATAATATTTGAAATTACCCATATTGTTATTTCTATTTAGAATGTTTTTCGCCTAGTTCTGTTCATGAAATACTATCGTCTTAACCAAATACCAAGCAAGCGCTCACTAAGACACATAGAGACAAAGCAGTTCATGAGTAATCATTGTCACAGTTATCTAGATTTTAACTAATTGTTGAATTAATATGATTAAAATAATCTTATTTATTACAGTTTGAAATATTTTTTTATTAATTGAAGAATGTTTTTACTATACACAAATTGTTTTTTAGAAAATTCTTTTTGTTCATCCCTCGGAACCCATGACACCGGTATTTCATTTTTTCCTTGTACCTTCTCACGACAGCGGACTTTAGGTTCTAGTGCATTAAGATTTAATCTATTATTTTTCCCAAAGAATAAAATGGTAAACTACCAATCGGGACTGAAGTAAGCACTGAATATATTTTCGAGTAAGAATTTTTTTAAATTTTGTAATCATCAAATGATTTAAATAAAATATAGCTAAAGTTTAGAAAAATCTGAAAATGATTGAGACCAAAATAAAAATTGATTCAATATTTATTATCAAAAATTTATCGCATGATAAAAAATGGATATTGTGGTAGAGAAAAAAATACGGCAACCAAGCATTCTTATAAATGCCACAGCCACAACAATCATGCTGCATGTTTGCACAGGTCTCATGAGGAGCCTTACGAGGGATCTTCAAATATGAATAAAGATTTGCAGATTAAAAAAAAACTTAAAATCAATACAAATTTGAAAAAAAAAAAATCGACAATTCTATTTCCACATACCAGGGTGTCTTTTATGTTCAATCTCATTGAACACATACGAGAGATTAATTTCATGCATTAATTAATGAGAAAAGCTTTTGTTGCGCTGTCGCCTCATAAGATGGAATTAATTATATGCAAGTGAACATGAGAAGGGGATCAACGCCAGCCCTTTGATGGTTGGCCAGAAGTACGAACCTCAACTAAAGCCTACCGGTTCATTGCTTTCTGTTATAGTCTATATAATCTCGGCTACTGAATGAGTTAGTTATCGTTCGTAAGCCGAAATTTGCTTTGTGTGTAGGCGGCTTTAAAAGGAAATTATCATATTTCTATATTAATGTTTTTTTTAGAGTATTTTATGTTAAAATAAATAAAATAGTAGGTAAATTTTTTGAAAGAAAGATTAAAATTTGAAGAGAGAAGTAGTGTAGAAAAGTCATTGTTTATATTTTGGATAAATAAATAAATTAGGTATTTATAAATTATATATTTCAATTTTTAATGATACTACAGAATCTACTTATCTCAAAAAAATGAAAACTTTATTATTTAAGATTATTACTAAATAATTTATCCCTATGTTGCCCTCCCATTACTTTTACCTATCAATAATTGAATATCTATATTAGTGTTATTAGCTTAAGGACACTAATTTGTGTCAGGGAAGTAGTAATATAAAATAGAATACATCTTATCCATTTTGATTATTAAGAGTACTACTCGAAGTAACATACCTTAAAATTGTATTTACATTGTATTATAGATTGGACTTCTTTTATATTCGTCGGTCAGGAAACAGTTCATCTTTAATACTATAAAATGAATTAAGAAAAACAAATTATGGTTTGAGTGACATAAACAAAGTTGCTCAAGCTGAGAAAGCTTGACAAGGGAAGTATGAAACAAAATGGTTACTGTCATCTATAAAATATAATGAAACTTGAAAAGGTGAGAATTGATATGGTAAATATCATATCATGAAATAACTTATTCATATTGACCTTCCTACTTTGGCTTGAATATGATAGACCTGTCCATCCTGTCTTGAATGGAGAATACTGAGGTCGCCTGATTTGCCCCTTCAATAGTTCAATAAATCATACCGCATTAGTAATCTAAGTTGCGGGTTCAAGATTTTTTTTTAATGAAGGAGCCAAAATTGTATACAAATAATAATAAATCTGGTGCGCATCACACAATTTTCACTTACCTCTCTACATTTCACTCAAGTGTTTTGTGGATTGGTTTATAGCTTTTAGTGATTTTCGAAAAAAAAAAATTGAAAAATACCAGGAAGGCGAAAATATTATAAACTTTTTTTAATTTTCGGGTTGCTATAAAAAGTCGTATTTTAGGGTTTGTCAAGGTGGGAATAATGAATATAAATTTTGTCCATATACAGCATTTTAGCGAAAGATAACGAGTTATAGAGATAAGTTGACGGGTCGAGACGGTTCAAATCGTGTTTTATAGATTTCGACACTGAAATCAATACCCAAGTAGGACCCTGCGGAACGTAAATTGGGCCGTGTGTTCTAAAGTTCAAAAATGAACCGTTTTAGAGAAAACGCATGAATTAGGCACGGGTTAAACCTAAGATAAGCTTCGCCATGTTTACCATTTGATACTTACCTCATGTCTCGTTATTTCCCATTCATATGGGTCTGTTTTCGTTGGAGCTTGACCAATACTTATTCAATGAAATGTTATTAAGTTTATTAAATAACTTATTACGGTATCGTCAACAATAAATATTTTGAAAATGAATGTTTACAGATTACCTTGATATTTTTACCCGGCTAGACACTAATAGGATAAATAAAGTATTTAGGTGTTAATTGCAAATTAATCAACTAGATATCGCGAATTTTATTAAAAAGAAAATCCGGAAATAATTAGGTTTAGTCATTTTGAGCTTAAGACAACCGGCTAATAGGTTTTTTTGGTCATCCATCACAGTGACATTTCAGAAATTATTAAAACAATCTGAGCTGAAATATTGGAAAAATACTGTATTAAATATGCTCAGTCAATCCGTTTCTGAATTTGAAACGTTTTCATTCAGCGAATAGTACAAGAGCCGGGAAGAAAAAAAGGCAGTTATTTCACCTCAATTTTTGATTACTTTAATAGAAACAATGTATAATCACAATTCAAAACTTATGAGTCTGCCAAGTGTAGGTAGGGGGAATAAAAAATGGCGGCTGTTTCAAAACCATAAAAACATTAATTTTTCATCCGGAGCTTTATATCTTAAAAACTACCAACAACATTTGAAAATCTTTAAATATATATATTTTTTTTATATACAGGCTTTAGTAGCCTGGTTGAGAATATTGTTATATCTTGGAATATAGAAAATGGACTTTAAATATTGGAAATAACTAGTCATTAACGGTCTGAAAATCTTGATATATAAAATATATAATACTAAAATTAATATTTAAAAATAGTCATTAATAAGAAATGTTAACTTTATTCAAATATTAACTGCATTAATTTAATTTAAAATAATTATCCGAATGTAGTCCAAGAGTAAATATTAATATAGGAAGAGTACCATAAAGAAAATAAATAAATAAAATGAGCGTTCATAAGACATAAAGAAAGAAAAGGATCATAAATTCAATTAAATTAAAAAAAAAAA
>NW_027106231.1:54898-63364 GCF_000696795.3 Halyomorpha halys | reverse complement strand
TGGCATCCCAAGTAAATCTGCTACTAGAACATAGCAATAGATGTCTATTAGCACTCAAATTAAAGCTTGTTTAACGCAATATAAAGTAGTTTATGACGTTTACCTTGGTTGGAATAGTAATTTTCAAGATAGTTTCTAAAATAAATTGAATTATAGTTGTTTAGACGATAAGTTTGATTCATGAAAAACGATTTCAGAAACCATAGGACGAACAGATGTCAGCTAGCACTCAAATTAAAGCCAGTTAAATTTACTATAAAATAGTATATAACGTTTATCTTTATAGGAGTAGTAATTTTTATGATATTTTACAAAATAAATTCACAAACTGTTAATTTCTAGTTGTTCGTATAAAATGTTTGATTTTTGAAAAAATATATCTCTAGACCCATAAGACACACATATGTCGGTCAACACTCAAAATAAAGGAAATTTAACTTACTACAAAGTAGTTTATGACACTTATACCCACGTAGGTATAGTAGTTTTTATGATATTATAATATTATAATGATATTCGCATATGAATATAAATTTGGCAAATGAAAATTAGTCCGAACAACTATAAATCAATTTATTTTAGCAAATATCATGAAAACTACTACCCCTACGACGACAAACGCAATGAAATACTTCATAGCCCATTAAACTAGCTTTAATTTGAGTGCTAACAGACATTTGTAATATTTTTTAAGTTATAGTTTTTTCAAAATAAATTCATTAACTACTGATCTTTCAACATTTTTAAAAATGTTGCTTTTCAAAAAGCTATATCTCGTAACTGTTAGACGTAAATAGCTCTATTAGGGCTTATATTTTAGCAAATTTACTCGACTTTAAATGATGTTCTCTTTAGCAAATGAAATTATATTTTCTAGTAGTGTTGGCAGTTTTAAAGATATAGAGCTCCGAATAAAAAATTAATTATTTTTAACGTTTTGATACAACCTCTATTTTTTATTCCCCCTACGTATTTATACATAGACTAGTAATTATACATATTTATCATTAAAGCAATCAAAAATTGGGGGGAAATAGCTGTTTTTTTTCCCTTTTGGGCTCTTGTACTAGACCGGCTCTACCGATTTCCACTTTCCATGTCTCAATTATTTAGACCCACGGGTTTCCTCCTAAAACAGGCGTTCATGTACGGTCTGACTATGGAGTCTCAGCGAGTACAGTTGATGTATGTTTACGAATAGCTGAATCTTAACTGTAATATTTGAAAGATATTTTCCAGTGGGGAAAAGTAATTTCTTGTTATGCAAACCATTACTTAAGGATAGTCATTATAAATTAAGTGTAGTTTAGCCAATAGTGTTTTGAACACATTTTCTTGATAATATTATATTGTCCACACGAAGGAGAATGATATCGCTTGTTTCGAAAAAATTAAAGTGAAGATGAAACATATCTTATAAGATAGTTCTCGCGGGGGTAAACTAGTATGAAAAATAATAATATTTATTCGGAAAGAATAACAACTACGTTATTAATAATGTAAAACGGAATATATAGGTCCTTATAAAAAAAAATAATTAGGTCTAAAAGTGCGTGGCATTAATCCATGACACAGTATTATCAATCAATAGAGGTAATTTAAATTTTATTATTTTTAAATATCGCATCAATGAATCAACTTCATTACACTGATTTGAATTAATAATGTTCCTTGAGAAACGTTTTATTGTATAGTTTTGGTGTAATGCATCTTTATTACATTTTTAATTTGAATTAGTAATATTTGAAAATAATTAATCAATTTTATAACTCTTAATTATGCGTGAATTCCATAATTTCGGTCTTTTAGACAATGCCATAAGGGTTCTCCACGATAAATATTTCTAATCTGTTAATATAATATTAAATATGAACTATTTGAGAGAATGGGATCCACTTAGTGTAATGAGTTGGGACAACAACTTTGTAAGGAACAAAACGCGCTCTATTAAATTAGCGGAAGACTTAGCTCTACTTACACCAACTTCTCATTTAGAAGCTGTGACTCAAGAATGATACACCTCAAACTCTACAGCCTGAGTACTTTGTCTTTGATTTGATTCGGCTAAGTGTATTCTTGATGAAATTGGTGTCTTTTATATTTCAAAGTTCAACTCCTACTGTTAAAAATTAATGTATGTTTAGAAAAATATTATAATATAAATGAAACGCCACATAAACCAGCAATTTTGTTAATTTAAAATTAGATATAAAATCTTGGAAATATGTATTCAACTATTGTAAATAAATATCTTTTATATAAAAACAAGAAATTAGTTGAGATTACATTTATTCGTCATATATTTAGTATTAAGTCATATAGTCATATAGTAGTAGAATTATTCATTTAATAAGATTCTGAAAATTCAATAGATACTAATTGGCATATAAATATAACACAAATTGTGTTTTCAACTAATTGGTGACTGCAAACACTTCAATTTGATTATTGCCATTTATTTTATATTTGAATCCCCTTATTCCAGAGAATGAAGCCCAGGAGCATCTCTCCAGCCAGCTTCGACACCGTTACCAGGACCATCAGCAAAGTCAATCTCTGTATGGTGGCCTGTCTCTTTTTTGATCCTTCTTAAGGTTCTGAGATGTTTTCCTCAGAATACCCAGGAACACGTCTATATAAATAGTCATCATAGCAGGATATCCCAAAACGCAACCGCTATCCTGCATAGTCCATTTAGTGACAGGGTTGCCCTATCCCTTAAATACACCAGGTGAGGAGTGGCGTTAAATCATCTTCTTATCCTCTCATCGAGGTAAGTTACTTTCTCACCAAAAAATATTTTGTTTGTTATAAATTTGGTTGCATCTGCAACTATCTTATCGAAACTCAAAATAGTCGAATGATTTACCCTGACACTTGGGTCGAAGTTTGTAACTTAATAAACAACCTTATTTGTAATTGTAATAGTGGCCTCAATTAGACTAACAATCAAAGTCTTGACTCAATTCCCTGCCGACCAACGGGCATTAAATTAGGCCTCGGTTTCCATTTCATTGGTCCGAACTTGAACCAGTATCATTCATTACATTTTCAACTCCTGGAGGGGCTAATTGGGGCCGCGAAATTCCTCTTTGTAAACTATATGCAAACTTCCTTATCCATGCTTAGTATTTTACTAATAGGATATTAATTAGTCATGCAAGAAATGGTATTTAACCCAGGGGTTATTAATTAAGTAAATCCAGGAGTAATAGTTATTGCATTATTTCACAAATTAGGAAGGGGTGAAACTTTATAAGGGATTTGAAGGATCCAGAGTTTGTTTAAGACTAATGAGCCTCTATCCGAATAAGTTGCTAAGGCTCCTGGGACATGGATTAGTGACGTAGTCCAAGGATTGCCCGCATCCTTCATTGCTTCACTACTTACTTAAACAAGACATTTAGAACCAGAGAAGCCTAACTTTAAGTTATCAAGGATTGACAGACTTGATCTAAATTAGTTACTAGCGGATCACGATTGAGCTGGCAGACGAAACGTCTCAGAAAATTGAGAGGAATATCAGAACTTTAATAAGGATCATTTAGTAAGTCGAGAAGTTCTGTTTTGCAACCGACTGTATTGGCAAACGTCCAATAAGCAGATTGGGCCTGGCTTGAAGAACAACAATTGAAATGAATGTGGTTTATTTTCTTCTGGAAGAACATTTAGTACCCGATTTGTTTCAATAATACGAATTTAATCAATAAGGTTATAAATTCAAGTTTCACTTAAACACCTTACTGTTCTAATTTGATAATAATTAAATACTTATTTTAATATTTAATGATTTTTTAACCATTTAAATCACATTATGGTAAAATTTAAACTTGTTTTGGGTAATAAAATACATTGAGAGCTGATTATTTTATTTGTCTTATGCTGGACAATAGCTATTAAATCTTAAAGTGTTCTAATTGTCAAATAATGTTTAGTAAGTTTAACATATTGCCTGTTTTCCAGATTTTGCTCGCATTATTAATGTCAATAGAACTGTTAGAATTTGTATTTAAACTTTTAGGCATGAATTTTTAATGTATTCTATATTCGTGGCTTTAGGCTGGGTTGAAAACCTCATTTTTTCGAGTTTTCAGAATTATGAAATTAAATTTTATACTTAGGTACAGTTAATAGATTTTCATATATTATAGTACAGTAGTAAAGTCAATCTTGTATCCTCTTCTAGTTCTTCTCCAGTGCACATAACTCTGGAATTTGCAATGTAAAAAGATATTTTCAATTTTACAGAATATTATATTATCATATAAAATATAATTTTAAAATTATATTAATTCGATACATCTCGACGCTGTAAATTGCTAACACGTTTTAAGATTAGCGCGGAAACAATACAAAAACCGAACCAATGTAAAAATTCAATTTCACTTCAGAATTCGTAATCACGACAGGCATTTGAGGATACTTATATAACCAGAAAATGATGGCCGACGGAGGATATTCAAATTGTGATGATGGGCTCTTATGAGAAATTGAATTTGAGAACATCTTACGCTTCTTAGATTCTCCGCCTTGTACGTACGTAGTACGTGAATTGTCAAAAGCCATGATATTTTCTTTCTGTTTTTGGCAATTTACGCCTTCTAAATGCGCCGGCTTAGAAAAATCAACAATATGAAATTATTCTAAAAATTAGTTTTTTTATGATGACTCTTCATAATATTCAAAATATCAGTTTCTGTTGGAGATGTTAAAGTTTGATGCGCTGAAGAAGTTCTAGAAGATGTTAAAAAGTAGACTTTATTCGACGAAATAAGCCATATATACTAACTTTTATCAACTTTAAGACTGTTTTATTTCGAAATTCTGAGAGGATGAGAGAACAGAGCCAGCGATGACCATCAGAATGAAGTCCATCATCTACTAACAAGTACCTCAAATTCAGAAGATAAGAAAGATAAGACTTCATGAATCTTAATTTAAGTTAACAAATTAATCATCATTATAGATTTTGGTTTACCCACTCTACCACCGTTTTAGCCTTATTGCAACATATCAGTATACTTATACAGCTCACTTGTTTTATTTAATACTATGATATATTATGGTTATGACCAGTCTAATATAGATTAATTTTCTGCATATTCTCTTATCACTTCAGTCTGCAGGAATTAAACAGATTAAATACCGATTTTCCAAGAAAAATTCCTCTCAAGAACTTGTTAATATTATTAATAATTGTATTATCGGCAGGAATAAAATTATTGTTCGAATAAATTCGAATTTTAATAACAGAAAAATAAAATTACCATATTCCAGGGCCATAAATTGTGTGATGTGCGGACGGCACCAAGTATTTTATTAAATAGTGTAATTGTAAAGTTTTGGACTTACGAAGACTATAGAAGATCTTTGTGAAAGTTATGATCGAAGTACTGGTTATAACAAATGGGTGAAATATCAAAGAAACTTAATACATCCTTAGTAATCACAACTTTTCAGTTTCATGTGTTTTTTATGCTGCATTCTTAGTCTATTCACTAGAATAAAAAAAAGCTTGGTATTGACGAAAGGGTTATCGGGGAAGCCCTTATACATATTAATTTTCTAGTTGATTTGCATATAAATTGAAATCCATACTTAGCTCAACTTGATTCTTTTCACATGTAAATCGAACATTGCTTAGCTGTTATTCAATCTAATACTAGTATAGCTGTAGACAATTATTATATTTACAATATTCCGTATCATTACAATATTATTGAATGTTTTAAAGTTTGTTAATAATAATAACGTGGTTTCGCTATCTAGAAAAACAGAGATCAGATGCTTGATTTTATCCAATTAAATTTTAATTTTTTTGTGATAGTGGGATAATGATATTTGTTAATTCATTGCTTTTATAATTTTCTATCTGTGATCGTTTCTGTAATGTGTTGAATGCCTATAGAATTTTCTTTGTAACGTGTACTAACAATTAGTTATCGAATTTGAATTCTTAAATTTAAGTGTACGTCGTTAATATAATATAAATATTTAAATAAAACTATATAGTTGAGTCTATATCTTGTATTACAAGAGTCTGAGAAAAAAGGCAGTTATTTCACCCCAATTTTTAAAATATATGAAAGTATAGGTAGGGAAAATAAAAAGTGGCGGCTGTTTCAAAACGTTAAAAATAATTAATTTTTCATTCGGAGCTCTATATCTTTAAAACTACCAACAAAAGTATAAAATATAAGAGAGTAATAGATCTAATCTATAATATATATTATAATCTATAATAGAGTAAATTTGCTAAAATATGAGCCGTAATAGAGCTATTAGTTCTCGAGATATAGCTTTTTAAAAAGCACCATTCCATAAAATTGTTGTACAGAACGTACCGAAAATAGTGAATTTATTTTGAGAAATCTATATCTCAGGAACTACTTGACGTATTGATATCTATTAGCACTCAAATTAAAGCTAGTTTAATGTACTATAAAGTAGTGTATGACGTTTATCTTCATAGCAGTAGTAGTTTTTATGATTTTTGATATTTATATTCAGTTTATCAATCTATATTCATATGAGAATATCAAAAAACTACAATCCCTACGAAGATAAGTTTCATAAACTACTTTATAGTAAGTTAAATTTGTTTTATTTTGAGTGCTGGTAGATATATGTGCGTCTTATGGGTCTAGATATATATTATATTTTTTTAAATCAAACATTTTAAACGAACAACTAGAAATTAACAGTTTGTGAATTTATTTTGTCAAATATCATAATAACTACTACTGCTACAACGGTAAACGTTATGAACTATTTTATAGTAAATTTAACTAGGTTAGATTTGAGCACTGACAGACATCTGTACGTCCTATGGTTTCAGAAATAAAGTTCTGCATAAATCAAACTTATTGTCTGAACAACTATAGATAAATTTATTTTAACAAATATCGTGAAAATTACTATTCCTACGAAAGTAAAGATCATAAACTACTTTATAGTATATTAGAATAGATTTAACTTTAGGGCTAATGGACATCTATTAGTTTCATGACTTTAAAGGTCTTCATATTTATTAGAATTTCAACAGTTTCAACTATTTTTATTTTTCAAATAATATTAAGATTTTTTCATCTACTAACCCACCTTGTAATTTCCTTAGATGACGGGAGAACTATATAATGCACTTCATAATAGAGGTGGATACTTTATAAGTATTCATTTTTATGTAAAATAATGAAATATAGTAACTGTTTGTGACTTCAATAATCAATCAATGAATCAATTTTGGAAGATAAATGTTACTAAAAAAATATTTATGAAAATATTTGATAACTTTCTAAAAGAAACATCAAAAGTATAACTGAAATATGGATATGGGTTTTGCACTAGCACGTAAAGATTTTGTAACCTTATGCAGAGAGAAAAAACTCCTGACGTCATAATTGTTAAATGAAATTATAGTTTTAATCGATATACAAATTATTCACTATAATATTTATAAAGTATTCTTAATAATTTATATAGTGTATAATTATGTATATCAATGATTATAAATTTATATAAGGATTCAACACCGCTGAGCAAGGGCTAATAGTAAAAACTACATATCATTTAATTTTTAAAACATAAAAAATAGCTGTATCATTATTTCTATTTTTTTGAACAATGTTAAAGTTCGTAAATGAAATAATCTTTATAGGAATGATATTGGATTGTGGCGGAAATATAGACAATAAAAGAATATCCCATTATTTGGCGATAAGTTGAGATAATATTTTTTTTAATAATTTTTAATTACTATGTCATCATAAATTATTTTAATCGGCTCCTGGCTAAAAACAATTTTCAGGATGAGGTTCAATATTGAAAAATATCATAATCGATTTGAAATATTCATGGCTTATATATTTTCCTCAATCCCAGGAAATATATATTTTAATTTAAATATTTTGACAAAATAATTTTAATTAAAAATTTCACTTTTGTCTAAAACCACAAAACTGAATTAGATTAAATTCCATTAACTGAAAAAAGAACGAATAAATATATCGGAAATGTTTTTATAGAAAACAAGTAAAAAAAAGAAGAAGTTTTTTAATTTTAGTAACGAGTTTATTTATAAAATGTTGAGATAGATTAAATCTAATGGTTATTGGATGTAATGTATATTCAATAACCATTATCTTTTTCCTCTTTAATTGAGTGGATATTGATGCTTGTACAAACACTTCACAGAGTTTTATGGAGCTCTGAATAATTTTATTTAAATGTATGATGTTAAAAATATATGTATGTAAAAAAAAAAATAATATTTAGCAAAATATCATATTTTAAGTAAACAATAGTTGACTATTGAAGTTAATCCAGAAGGTGTTAGTCGGGAAGGGGCTGCCTAAACATAATATTAAATTAAACTTTTTAAAGATATAAATTTAAAAATAATAAAAAAATAAAAAAAGATTTTTTACTAAATAATTCAAAACATTATCCAAATTATAGTCTCAAAAC
>NW_027106231.1:49168-54848 GCF_000696795.3 Halyomorpha halys | reverse complement strand
ATATTCAGTAATAAATATACAATTTTAAAATAATAATAAGACAAAAAACAAATACCTAAATTCAAGAGGCACATAAAAAATATTAGTTATCGTATATAGTATTAATACTAAATTAATCTAGGTGAGGTTCGCTGGTGAGGATATTCTTAAACATAATATAGAATATAAATATTTAAAAATTATAATAATAATGATTTAAAAGTCATGATAAAAGAAAAATATTAACTATACTATTTAAAAATACCTATTATTGGGAAATTTAAAAAAATGTTAAGGATAGTTGACTGTAATAATTAATATTAGAGTTTAATTAATATTAAGTTAATCGGGGAGGACCTGCCTAAACATAAAATAGAATAAAACGTTTTAAAGATATTAATTTAAAAGTAATAATTTAGTTTCTAATCTTGCATCCTCTTCCATTCCTGACAATCCTCCGAGGCGCCTGAAAAGAAGATGGCCACGAGAACAGCTAATGTAAAATGTCATTCTCTACACGCCTGTAACACTCCAATTTAACTTAGATCAGATTTACTAAATGTATTATAATGTACAGTTGTAAATAGCAATAAATAAATATTTAAAAAAAAAGTAATAATAAAATAAAAAAGAATATTTAGTATTAAGTATACTATTTGAAAAAAAAATAATAAAATAAATTTAAGAGACATATAAAAAATAATTGAGACAGTATATGGTATTAAATTAATCTAGGAGAAGTAACTTGGGGAAGATCTGCCTAAACATAAAATTTAATAAAACTATTTAATTAATGAATACGGGTTTTGGAGATTTGACTGAATATTGAAAAATGTTAAGGCTTGTTGTAAAATGATTTAATGATAAATATTCATCATACCACTACTCTCACCATATTTATAATAAAATATCAAATATTTTTTGATTTTTAATCAAGTTATATTTATTACTTTTTTATAACTAATAAAAATGTAAGGTGGTTAATTATTTCAAATAAAATAAATTAAAGGTACTTTAGAGGAAGCCAATTTGAAAATTCGGGATTCAAGTCGAGTCCAATTATATTAATTATTAGATAAAAATATTATTATTAGCATCTCTGCTGGAGAAGCATCACGAAATTGAAATTTTTTTTTGCAATTAGTTTATCTCACGTTTTCCTTCTAATTGGAAAAACCTTTAGTTAAACCCCGCCTTACTAAGATAAGAGCGAGTGTCGTTAAGAGATTGGAGGCTTACGAATCAATATTCAATTGAAGACAATCGTTGGCTGTGCTTTGTCTGGCGGCACATACGTGCTTGGCATGCTCCTCGTTAGTTCCCCTGATTCCTATTACCGAAGCGGCAAACTGGAATCAAGTCCCACACATTTCCTTTAACGCCAGACCTCAATGTCTATGCTTGTTCTTATCTGTTTTAATGTTTAAGACCGCTTTTCTAAAGGATCTTGTCTAAGGGGATTGTGATTTAAGTTATTCTGTAAGGTATCTCTAAATATGGAAGATACAGACGGGTGTAATACAAGGTTTAATACTGCCCTGTTTATTGTCCATTTTATCAATCTTATAGGCTATAACCTGTTTTCTGAACTGTTCTTTCTAAATATTTAGAACAAAAATTCTCCCCTGTATTCTTGATTCATTTATCTATCATTCTTTTGTTGAATACAAGTATAACAGTATTACGCTTCATATTATACTGGCTTTTTGTAATATCGGAAGAAAGATTACATTACAAAGTAACAGTAAGAAAAAAATTCAGTATGATCTCAATGATAATTGGCTATGAATACAGGTATAAACTGTCTTGGTAAAATACCAGATGCTTGCCTCATCTCGGTCTCAATACTAAGGACAAATAAATTCCATAAATGTATAGCTCAGATTATGACATCCGGTCCACTAAATGAAAGTAAAGATTCAAAACAAGCACCTAAGTTATTCTGACAGTATTCAGCAAGTAAGGAAATTCTACATGATTTAGTAGTGTTATACAAAAGAATGGAATACTGGCGAGAATCGAATACAAAAGTATAAAAATGAAATTGTTAATAAAGAATGAGAATAAAAAAAAAAAAGAAATCCTTAGCTACATAGTGAAATGGTGAAGAAAATAATGAATAGAATAATTGAAAGAAAGAAAAATGATAAAATATGATAGAGATTGTTAAATTATGATTAATTTATGAGGACTCATAAATAGATGAGAAAAAATAAATTATTAAGTAGGTTCTAGTTGAAAGATTATTAATAATTTTTAATAATATTAATAAATAATCATATAAATAAAATAACTATGGTTGAGAATAATTCATAAAGTTTAAATTCTGAATAATTAAAAATAATAATCTTTAAGATTAACGTTTTAGAGGTCGTTTACAGTCATTGAATGTAGCTTAGTAATAAGAAATATTTAATTAAAATAACCTTCAATTATGAACATATTAACTCAATAGATTCCTGGAGGAAAAGAAATCCTTGCATTGGTATTTAAACGCATCGATAGGCTGTTACTAAAGTAGTCCAGTCGAGCCCTTACCAACTCGAATTGCGTCGGCTCCACCCCCTCCTTCTACTTGTAGATGAACTCTGGAGAAGGGATTCGACTGTTACTGTACATTAAGCATCAGTATTCATATTAGTCAACTTCACTATGGCTCTAGTGAAGCTAGAACAGGTCTAGAGCAGGGAGATCGAATCTCTCACCAATGCTGTTCAAGTTAGTCCTAGAAAAGATGATCACGCGAAATTGGTGGGGTGCAGTCAGAATGAAACATAAAATACTTGTGTGCGAGGACGTAGTTGAGGTCTTAGGAAATGATCAAGATGACTTGAAAAGACTTGCAAAGACTTTAATAAGAAAAGCTGATGAAATCGGCTGGCAAGTAAATGAAAATTAAAATATATATATGATTGCAAGCCAAAAAATTCACTCTAACGGCATAATGTGCGTAGATGGTAAATCTTTTCGAAAGTAGACAGTCTCAAATACCTCGGCACCACAATAACCTCAATTAATAATCAATGCACGGAGATAGATCAGTCAATAAAAATCTAATGCTATGGTAAAGTCAACTCTATTATACGGCTGCGAGACTTGGGCTCTGAGAGGCACCCTAGGAAGCAGAATCCAGAGATGATGAAAGTCCTCCGTACAATAACTAGAGCGATAGTTGGAAAGAGACCACGCGGGAGGACAAAAACCAGATGGACTGATTGGATTAATAAAGATACAAAAGAACTTCATAAAGCAAACAATAAAGCAATAGCCCAAGACAGGCAGGCGTATAGGCAGCCAAAAATCTAGAAGGTTATAGACAGAGCTAACAGAAAAAAAAAGTTTGCATATTAATATGTGTAATACTATAAAATGTTCTTATTAGGTTAATTTAAATAGGTGTACCGACATTATTATAATGTCTATGGATTCATTATTATCAATAGTACAATTCAAAGAGTTTGTAATAATAAAAAAATGTTTTTTTTAATTGTATGTAAATGTTAACCACTTGTTAAGTTTATTGCTTATATTACCGAAACATAGAACATATTGTCTAAAATTTAAAATTGGGGAAATATTCTTGTCTTCAATATTTTTTTTTTTTTTAGAGAGAACAGTTCTTGAATTTGAAACCGATTTTTTGAAAGGTTTTAGCCCTTAAAATCATTAACTACTACTTTTTAACTCTTCAAGGATATTTGGACTGTGCTAAACAACTTTCTAAAAAAAAACAGGTGAGAAGGTAATATTTTTAAAGTGATTATTTAAAATAACGAGAAGGATTTTTAATATAGACAGAATAAAATATTGATCTCGGTTTCCCTTAGAGCAAAATAATGTAATTTTAATGACGAATTAGTTCTTTTGATAAGGTTAAATGTTCCGATAAAAGGGTTGATGAGAACACTAGAAACTCTTTTGAATAAATGAGACCTACTTTAGAAGTAATTTTCGAGATAAACTACTCAGGGTCTATCCTTTAAACTACACTAACGTAGTTGATAGTATAAAGAGCTGCATTAACACTTCTCGTTTTTTATGTTTCATAATGAGATCTCTTAACTCTACTCAGGGAATGTTCAAAAATAATTTAGTTTGTAAGTTCAAAATGTCGGATGGGATGTCACTTTAGAGCTCTCGAGTATCTCATTAGACTTTATGAGACATTTTCTCAATTGAAAGTTAAATTATCACAGCTGTCGCTGAACTTTTTGACTTTTTCTTCGTTTAGAAATGTCCATCCACTTACTCCAAGAGGTTTAGTAGACATTTAATTTGTTCGTAGAACTTCTAGAGATAGGGTTTATGTAAACTCAGAAGCCAAAAAACACAGCCTCAGAAGCTTAAAATATTTTGGACACTTAAAAATGAATTAGGATAATATTATTTTCCAACACTATTCCCTTACTTATCACAAGCGTAATCAATTATATATAAAAAAAAAACCGAGCCCGAATGATCTCTTTCGATCGCCTTCATGATTGCTTCGTTATTTTAAGAACTAAAAACTCTAAAATACGATTTTTATATAAGAGAAAATTGTGTGATACGCGCAACGCACCGAAATTTATTGGTTTACTGTCATCCATTGCTTTTGTATTTAAAATATTTTGTGAAAGTTTTGAGCCTGTTTGGTTAATTTTTAATAATCCTGTCCATCATATTATATATCATCTATTTCCATTTCTACATTTATAATAATTTCTATTAATGGGTAGATTCTTCACATGTCTGTATCATTTTATAAATAATATCAAACTTACTTGTTGTATATATTTTATTACAGTAGTAAATATCAATAAATAATTAGGTGTAGTGAATGAAAGTACTCTTCTTCATTTAAATTTCTTTATTTATTATATCATAAACGACGTTTCGTGGCTGTCACCCCATCATCAAGTATCTACAAACAAATTCACAATATTGATCTTATACATATAACAATTGATAAATATGGCACATTTTTTTAAAAATTTAATACAATTACCTTGAATAAATATATCATATAATATCACATTAAATTTTCTTCTTATTAGTTATAAAATAATTAACAATAATCATATTCTTTTCAGTTATATAAAAATTGATAAATAAAACTTCATATATAATTATAAATAAGGAGATCTAAAACATAAATAGGTACCTTCTCATCTTAACTAATAGGTGATGGACTATGTCAATTCTTTCCTACCTCTATTCCACAAAAGATGACTAATCTATTAACAATATTTTTTACTACTATATTATATTATAACAATATTACATAATCACACAACTGTATTAAATCTGTTCCAATAACCAATAATATTACATTAAATTAACAAATGATTAACAATATCTATATAATGCGTATATACATTTTTAGTATCTGTCTTGAATTTAATAGCATTATCAATTTAATTTGTTAAATGTATTGCTTCTGTTATTTTTCTCTTTCTCGTGTGATTGGCAATGTCTATATTTGGCTATGTCTATGGCTGTATGTGTTGTCTTTATATTTTTTAAATTTTAACAGTTACTGTTGTGTTGCTCAACTCTGTTTTTTTTTTTTTTTTTTAATTTTTTGGAAGTCTATCCTGTATAAACCCTTTCACAAATCTGGAAATTAACTTTGTAAATTACATTTTGTTTATCATTGTTATCAACGTCATATTAATATAGATAACTATATAAATAGATAAGTACCTAATTTATTTATTTA
>NW_027106231.1:44810-49118 GCF_000696795.3 Halyomorpha halys | reverse complement strand
TATATATATAGAGAGAGAGAGAGAGAGAGAGAGAGAAATACTATATTAATCCATGCTCCCCAAATAATTCAGGTTGCTATATCACACGGCATACTTATCAATCCGTAATTGGACATAAATAAATTACATGGTATAATAAGATATAAAAAAAAATTTTGTTTCCCTACAGTTTCCTTTTACAATCAATTTCGGTCTATACACCAACCAAATAAAAATATTTCAATTCATTCCTTTTTTCTTTCCCTTTTCTGTTCCTTCAATTTCACCATTTCATAATTTTTAATTCACCCGATCAACCAATTCTCTCTCCGGGATTCACCCTCCTAGATCCTCTTCAGTGACCCGCCAAACAAATTCACTATTAGACGGCAATGTGAGATCAGACCATCATTTATAGTCACAGCAGCAGATCAGTTTACAAGTAGATACATTTTGCGAGAATAAGACTAACACATAGATTAAAAGGAAAATATAATAAAAAGCCGGTTACAAGAAGCACTTGAATGGATAAATAAGTTTTTTAAAAAAATCTAATTTAATATTATTGTGGTCATATTCTATAAATGTCTTTTAAAATTAAAAATACATTTATTTATGCCTTAATGAATTTAAAAATAAAATATTTATAACTGACTTTCTATTAAATTGATGAAAAATAAATAATGTTTTTTTTTTTGTTGTTTTTTTATAAAATAATGTCACTCTTTGTAGAATCAGTTATAGAAGGTTGAGTATAATTGCTAAATTTGGGTTAATTACGTATCTCTAATTAGGTCCTTGATTAGTTCTTGGACTTGATGTGTGAAGAGACGCCTCCTGTGCCACCTGGAAGAGGTCTATTTTGCCTGAAGATGATAAACAAAAAAGCGGGAGGTAGAACAACAATAACATTAAGGACGGAGCCTTGTGGAGTGCGCAGGCGCTGGGCCGAAGGGCCCGCTGTGAAGGCAGTACCGTCCTACAGCCCGCCATGGTCGTTTCTCCTGCCCTTCTCTTTCTACTCTTCGTCGGGACCTCAGTCGCCGCGATCGCCGAGGAAGGTACTCACTCTTCCCTGTAAAGGGTTGTAGCGTCTAGCGCTCAATCCGCTCTTTCTATTAAAATAAATAGAATCTTATAAAGTAAATAAATTGTAAATAAAGCATGAACAAAAAAAGTATCCTAGTGTATTTCCTGAAACTTAGACCAAAATAAAAAAATTGAATGTAAGAGTCCAACTAGACTTATGATGAGTTTGATTAAAAAATAATCTGAACTAGACGATGTATTTATTCCTATGTAGTTAGATACAATTTGTGATATTATTTTAAGAGAAGCTTAGAATGAATTCACTCTTGTTTGTTTTAATAGCCACCAATTGTTGTTTGGTCATCACTAAAATGAGATCCTATGTTTTTCAGTAGTCGTTCTAAACAACTACCACTAATCTAGTCTCATTTAAATTTCAATCTAAACATAAAAATTATAGTGAGGGTTAAGTAATGATTATTTTCAAAAATGAAAATTGTTTTACTAATAATTCTGTTCTACTGAATATTAAAATGTCAAATATCACAAGCCTTAAACATTTTTATTTAAGTCATGAAAAAGAGAAACCTACATGGTTACATTGTACATATTACAAACTATTACTAAAGGATGTTCGTTGGTTTTTTTCATATATATGAATATTTCTATTATTTTTGCCATAGATTTTATAATTTTATCTAAATTAACACAAGCTTTTTTGCTTTTGAATGATTTAGTGTAAGATTCAATTTCAGATTAAATTTTAATTCACTCTCCAGTCAACGTAAAAAAAAAAAAAAAAATGTGAAAATTAAGCATTGTTCATTTCTCACAGATACACATCATGTTATTATCATGTTGGATATTATCAATCTATTTTATTGATTTATTTATTACGTCCTACGAAAAATACAAACCAAGTGAAAAAACCAAGTAAGATAATAAAATCCTATATTTTATTAAAATAAATCAAAATTTTAGTGCATAAATAAATTGCAAATAAACTTTAGGTCTAAGTATCTCAACAAAAATATTCAACTAAAATCTGAGAATTGATGAAAGATTTATAAACTCAATTTCTTTTAATTGTCTAAGCAGAACACTATCATTTGCTGCTATGGTTTGTAGTTTTGTTTTGAGTAAACTATATTTTTCACTCTTATTAGTTTTTACTATTATCGTCTTTTATGAGTCAAATTAAAATATTACTAATAGTTTCCTAAAGAGAACTGTTATTTATTTTAAATAAGGTTTGAAAATCGTTATATATCTCGTTCCTTCTTCAAAATGCTATTTATTTTGATCGTTATAAATAAAGATGAATCTTACAAACTATTTAACGTCACTAAATAAAATAAAAAAATAATAATATTCAGTATCATACTCAATTTTCAGGTTGATGAAATTTATATCATGTTACCTTTTACACAATGGTATTAGTATCAATTTAAGTTTCATCATGTATTATTTATGTCAGTTTAATCGTCCTGAAAAACAAAGATATATAAAAACACTGGAGGTTTAATTTAACTAAGTATATTTCAGTAAGTTATTAAGTTAGAAATAAGTCCTACTAACAAAACTTTATTATTAAATTTAGTAAATTAATTTATATATGTGTATAAATGTTATTCCGATATAATTATAATATTTCTGTTTAATTGATAATTTAAAAAAAGGAGTTACTTCTTGTTAGTGTTATGTTTCGCATGATACGTACGTCACTCCTAATAAAAGAAATAATTTCTAGTAAAGAAGATTAAAAGTACCGGTTCACCTTTTATGAAACTTTTACTCGATTCACAAAAAAAAAATAAACTCATTTGGATTTTTCCGCAAATGGCCTAGGAATTCATATGAGTTTGAAACCATTTTTATACTAAATGCAGTTTTGGTAGGTAATGTAGAGCATTCAAAAGTGGAAAAAAAAATTTTTAAAAGTTAGTTTGAGCAGATTTTTAAACCTATCGCATCAAATATAGTACTAATTCATTTTTCATGACTTTAATTAAATTTTTTAATGTCTGAGTTAAACTGATTTAATATTATTTCGGGTTGTTAAAGAGTTTTTGGCAGATCACATAAATTTTTCAGTACACTATATTCCATTTATATTAAAATATTTTAGACATTTTCATTTTAATTTTAAAAGAGTTCCAGTGTTTTTTTTTCAGTTCAGAATCTAGCATTGACCTGTTACAGATATATTTAGTTTCCCTTGCATTTTATTCATTTAAAATTATAAAAACATTAATTAGTTTTTGTGAAAGATTTTATTTTTTAAATATTGTGCTTAGGAAAGTTAGATTGTTATGTTATATGTTCAATATCTAAAGTTTTTGGTTTTGCTGTTATTTAATAAATACCATTATTTATGTAATTGATTTATATAATTAAATCTTTTCTTTTTATAATAGATTAAGCAATTCCTAGGCAAGTTCTTTATGAATGAAATTAAAAATAATAATTTCGAACTGATAACTACGTTTCAGTAGGTTGAGTTTCTGAGACAGTTACGGAAAACCAGTGAATAATTTTTAATCAACATTTTTGAACTCTATAGCTTATTAAAAAATGAAAATAATGTTTTGAAAAAATTGGGTATTTAGCTTTGTGATAATTCAGTAATTTTTTAATATTGTACAAACGACCTGAGGTAATAGTTTTGATTTAGGACTTGATTTTTTTTTCGTTTAAAATCTTAAAGTCTAAATAACTTATACTAAGCTGTATTTAATTCTTAAGACAAATAATAATTTTAAAAATACAACATTAATATTTGTTTCGTTCATTCGTAAATCATTCTTATTGTGGGAAAACTTTATAAGTCAACACTTTTAAGTATACATATATATAATCTATAATTTTTACTTAATTTTTTTTTTGTAAATGGATTCGCGCCAGGCACATGCCATTGCTAGCCGTGTCAGTATGATATTAAGACAGCTCTAATTGCAGTATCTAAATGTTCCAGACGAAATAAAAAAAAAAATATTTATTTCCAATATGTGACTTTTATCCACAATGATAAAAGTATATTTGTCAATTTATTATATTTTGGAATTTGTTTTATTTATAAGAAAATATTGAGCTATCAAAAAACCAGATAAAATTTTCTAGATGTTCGGCGGACTCCTACATTCAGCTTTTCTCCTTCTTTTATTTATTGTTTGGTCTCGCACACCTTTGTCAACACTTGTATCTTCTTGTGAAGTATTCGACCTCCTTAAGACGATCCTTCACAATTCTTGAGGGGTTTTTGTTAAATATTAGTTTAAGCTCCTTTTTTTTAAAAATAAT